>NW_024609481.1:0-7500 GCF_018296145.1 Oncorhynchus tshawytscha
GAGATGGTGGTAATGTGTTACCATGTGTTACCATGGACCCCAGGTAGTGAAAGAGAGATGGTGGTGATGTGTTACCATGGACCCCAGGGAGAGTAGAGAGATGGTGGTGATGTGTTAACATGGACCCCAGGAGAAGTAGAGAGATGGTGGTGATGTTACCATGGACCCCAGGTAGAGTAGAGAGATGGTGGTGATGTGTTACCATGGACCCCAGGTAGTGTAGAGATGGTGGTGATGTGTTACCATGGACCCCAGGTAGAGTAGAGAGATGGTGGTGATGTGTTACCATGGACCCCAGGTAGAGAAGAGAGATGGTGGTGATGTGTTACCATGGACCCCAGTGTAGAGATGGTGGTGATGTGTTACCATGGACCCCAGGTAGAGAGATGGTGGTGATGTGTTACCATGGACCCCAGATAGTAGAGATGGTGGTGATGTGTTACCATGGACCCCAGGTAGTGTAGAGAGATGGTGGTGATGTGTTACCATGGACCCCAGGTGGACCCCAGGTGTAGAGAGATGGTGGTGATGTGTTACCATGGACCCCAGGTAGTGTAGAGAGATGGTGGTGATGTGTTACCATGGACCCCAGGTAGTAGAGATGGTGGTGATGTGTTACCATGGACCCCAGGTAGTGTAGAGAGATGGTGGTGATGTGTTACCATGGACCCCAGGTAGTGTAGAGAGATGGTGGTGATGTGTTACCATGGACCCCAGGTAGTGTAGAGAGATGGTGGTGATGTGTTACCATGGACCCCAGGGAGAGAAGAGAGATGGTGGTGATGTGTTACCATGGACCCCAGGTAGTGTAGAGAGATGGTGGTGATGTGTTACCATGGACCCCAGGGAGAGAAGAGAGATGGTGGTGATGTGTTACCATGGACCCCAGGGAGAGAAGAGAGATGGTGGTGATGTGTTACCATGGACCCCAGGTAGTGAAGAGAGATGGTGGTGATGTGTTACCATGGACCCCAGGTAGAGAGATGGTGGTGATGTGTTACCATGGACCCCAGGTAGTGTAGAGAGATGGTGGTGATGTGTTACCATGGACCCCAGGGAGAGTAGAGAGGTGATGTGTTACCATGGACCCCAGGGAGAGTAGAGAGATGGTGGTGATGTGTTACCATGGACCCCAGGTGAGTTACCATGGACCCCAGTAGAGAGATGGTGGTGATGTGTTACCATGGACCCCAGGTAGGAGAGAGATGGTGGTGATGTGTTACCATGGACCCCAGGTAGTGTAGAGAGATGGTGGTGATGTGTTACCATGGACCCCAGGTAGTGTAGAGAGATGGTGGTGATGTGTTACCATGGACCCCAGGAGAGTAGAGAGATGGTGGTGATGTGTTACCATGGACCCCAGGTAGAGAGATGGTGGTGATGTGTTACCATGGACCCCAGGTAGTGTAGAGAGAGAGAGATGGTGGTGATGTGTTACCATGGACCCCAGGTAGTGTAGAGAGATGGTGGTGATGTGTTACCATGGACCCCAGGTAGTGTAGAGAGATGGTGGTGATGTGTTACCATGGACCCCAGTGTAGAGAGATGGTGGTGATGTGTTACCATGGACCCCAGGTAGTGTAGAGAGATGGTGGTGATGTGTTACCATGGACCCCAGGTAGTGTGAGAGAGATGGTGGTGATGTGTTACCATGGACCCCAGGTAGTGTAGAGAGATGGTGGTGATGTGTTACCATGGACCCCAGGTAGTGTAGAGAGATGGTGGTGATGTGTTACCATGGACCCCAGGTAGTGTAGAGAGATGGTGATGTGTTACCATGGACCCCAGGTAGTGTAGAGAGATGGTGGTGATGTGTTACCATGGACCCCAGGTAGTGTAGAGAGATGGTGGTGATGTGTTACCATGGACCCCAGGTAGTGTAGAGAGATGGTGGTGATGTGTTACCATGGACCCCAGGTAGTGTAGAGAGATGGTGATGTGTTACCATGGACCCCAGGTAGTGAAGAGAGATGGTGGTGATGTGTTACCATGGACCCCAGGTAGTGTAGAGAGAGATGGTGGTGATGTGTTACCATGGACCCCAGGTAGTGTAGAGATGGTGGTGATGTGTTACCATGGACCCCAGGTAGACCCCAGGTAGAGAGATGGTGGTGATGTGTTACCATGGACCCCAGGTAGTGTAGAGAGATGGTGGTGATGTGTTACCATGGACCCCAGGTAGTGTAGAGAGATGGTGATGATGTGTTACCATGGACCCCAGGTAGAGAGATGGTGGTGATGTGTTACCATGGACCCCAGGTAGGTAGAGAGATGGTGGTGATGTGTTACCATGGACCCCAGGTAGTGAAGAGAGATGGTGGTGATGTGTTACCATGGACCCCAGGTAGAGTAGAGAGATGGTGGTGATGTGTTACCATGGACCCCAGGTAGTGTAGAGAGATGGTGGTGATGTGTTACCATGGACCCCAGGTAGTGTAGAGAGATGGTGGTGATGTGTTACCATGGACCCCAGGTAGTGTAGAGAGATGGTGGTGATGTGTTACCATGGACCCCAGGTAGTGTAGAGATGGTGGTGATGTGTTACCATGGACCCCAGGTAGAGAGATGGTGGTGATGTGTTACCATGGACCCCAGGTAGTGTAGAGAGATGGTGGTGATGTGTTACCATGGACCCCAGGTAGAGAGATGGTGGTGATGTGTTACCATGGAGATGAGATGGTGATGTGTTACCATGGACCCCAGGTAGTGTAGAGAGATGGTGGTGATGTGTTACCATGGACCCCAGGTAGAGAGATGGTGGTGATGTGTTACCATGGACCCCAGGTAGTGTAGAGAGATGGTGGTGATGTGTTACCATGGACCCCAGGTAGTGTAGAGAGATGGTGGTGATGTGTTACCATGGACCCCAGGTAGTAGTAGAGATGGTGGTGATGTGTTACCATGGACCCCAGGTAGTGTAGAGAGATGGTGGTGATGTGTTACCATGGACCCCAGGTAGTGTAGAGAGATGGTGGTGATGTGTTACCATGGACCCCAGGTAGTGTAGAGAGATGGTGGTGATGTGTTACCATGGACCCCAGGTAGTGTAGAGAGATGGTGGTGATGTGTTACCATGGACCCCAGGTAGTGTAGAGAGATGGTGGTGATGTGTTACCATGGACCCCAGGTAGTGAAGAGAGATGGTGGTGATGTGTTACCATGGACCCCATGTGTTACCATGGACCCCAGGTAGTGTAGAGATGGTGGTGATGTGTTACCATGGACCCCAGGTAGTGAGAGAGATGGTGGTGATGTGTTACCATGGACCCCAGGGAGAGTAGATGGAGATGGTGGTGATGTGTTACCATGGACCCCAGGTAGTAGAGAGATGGTGGTGATGTGTTACCATGGACCCCAGGTAGTGTAGAGAGATGGTGGTGATGTGTTACCATGGACCCCAGGTAGAGTAGAGAGATGGTGGTGATGTGTTACCATGGACCCCAGGGAGAGTAGAGAGATGGTGGTGATGTGTTACCATGGACCCCAGGACCCCAGGTAGAGAGATGGTGGTGATGTGTTACCATGGACCCCAGGTAGTGTAGAGATGGTGGTGATGTGTTACCATGGACCCCAGGGAGAGTAGAGAGATGGTGGTGATGTGTTACCATGGACCCCAGGGGAGTGAGAGAGATGGTGGTGATGTGTTACCATGGACCCCAGGTAGTGTAGAGAGATGGTGGTGATGTGTTACCATGGACCCCAGGTAGTGTAGAGAGATGGTGGTGATGTGTTACCATGGACCCCAGGTAGTGTAGAGAGATGGTGGTGATGTGTTACCATGGACCCCAGGTAGTGTAGAGAGATGGTGGTGATGTGTTACCATGGACCCCAGGTAGTGTAGAGAGATGGTGGTGATGTGTTACCATGGACCCCAGGGAGAGTAGAGAGATGGTGGTGATGTGTTACCATGGACCCCAGGTAGTGTAGAGAGATGGTGGTGATGTGTTACCATGGACCCCAGGTAGTGTAGAGAGATGGTGGTGATGTGTTACCATGGACCCCAGGTAGTGTAGAGAGATGGTGGTGATGTGTTACCATGGACCCCAGGTAGTGTAGAGAGATGGTGGTGATGTGTTACCATGGACCCCAGGTAGTGTAGAGAGATGGTGGTGATGTGTTACCATGGACCCCAGGTAGTGTAGAGAGATGGTGGTGATGTGTTACCATGGACCCCAGGTAGTAGAGAGATGGTGGTGATGTGTTACCATGGACCCCAGGTAGTGTAGAGAGATGGTGGTGATGTGTTACCATGGACCCCAGGTAGAGTAGAGAGATGGTGGTGATGTGTTACCATGGACCCCAGGTAGTGTACCATGGAGAGATGAGATGGTGATGTGTTACCATGGACCCCAGGTAGAGTAGAGAGATGGTGGTGATGTGTTACCATGGACCCCAGGTAGTGAAGAGAGATGGTGGTGATGTGTTACCATGGACCCCAGGTAGAGAGATGGTGGTGATGTGTTACCATGGACCCCAGGTAGTGTAGAGAGATGGTGGTGATGTGTTACCATGGACCCCAGGTAGTGTAGAGAGATGGTGGTGATGTGTTACCATGGACCCCAGGTAGTGTAGAGAGATGGTGGTGATGTGTTACCATGGACCCCAGTAGAGAGGTAGAGAGATGGTGGTGATGTGTTACCATGGACCCCAGTGTAGAGAGATGGTGGTGATGTGTTACCATGGACCCCAGGTAGTGTAGAGATGGTGGTGATGTGTTACCATGGACCCCAGGTAGTGTAGAGAGATGGTGGTGATGTGTTACCATGGACCCCAGGTAGTGTAGAGAGATGGTGGTGATGTGTTACCATGGACCCCAGGTAGTGTAGAGAGATGGTGGTGATGTGTTACCATGGACCCCAGGTAGAGTAGAGAGATGGTGGTGATGTGTTACCATGGACCCCAGGTAGTGTAGAGAGATGGTGGTGATGTGTTACCATGGACCCCAGGTAGTGTAGAGAGATGGTGGTGATGTGTTACCATGGACCCCAGGTAGATGGTGGTGAGTTACCATGGAGATGGTGGTGATGTGTTACCATGGACCCCAGGTAGTGTAGAGAGATGGTGGTGATGTGTTACCATGGACCCCAGGTAGTGTAGAGAGATGGTGGTGATGTGTTACCATGGACCCCAGGTAGTGTAGAGAGAGAGAGATGGTGGTGATGTGTTACCATGGACCCCAGGTAGTGTAGAGAGATGGTGGTGATGTGTTACCATGGACCCCAGGTAGTGTAGAGAGATGGTGGTGATGTGTTACCATGGACCCCAGGTAGTGAGAGATGGTGGTGATGTGTTACCATGGACCCCAGGTAGTGTAGAGAGATGGTGGTGATGTGTTACCATGGACCCCAGGTAGTGTAGAGAGATGGTGGTGATGTGTTACCATGGACCCCAGGTAGTGTAGAGAGATGGTGGTGATGTGTTACCATGGACCCCAGGTAGTGTAGAGAGATGGTGGTGATGTGTTACCATGGACCCCAGGTAGTGTAGAGAGATGGTGGTGATGTGTTACCATGGACCCCAGGTAGTGTAGAGAGATGGTGGTGATGTGTTACCATGGACCCCAGGTAGTGTAGAGAGATGGTGGTGATGTGTTACCATGGACCCCAGGTAGTGTAGAGAGATGGTGGTGATGTGTTACCATGGACCCCAGGTAGTGTAGAGAGATGGTGGTGATGTGTTACCATGGACCCCAGGTAGTGTAGAGAGATGGTGGTGATGTGTTACCATGGACCCCAGGTAGAGTAGAGAGATGGTGGTGATGTGTTACCATGGACCCCAGGTAGTTACCATGTAGAGAGATGGTGGTGATGTGTTACCATGGACCCCAGGTAGTGTAGAGAGATGGTGGTGATGTGTTACCATGGACCCCAGGTAGTGTAGAGAGATGGTGGTGATGTGTTACCATGGACCCCAGGTAGTGTAGAGAGATGGTGGTGATGTGTTACCATGGACCCCAGGTAGTGTAGAGAGATGGTGGTGATGTGTTACCATGGACCCCAGGTAGTGTAGAGAGATGGTGGTGATGTGTTACCATGGACCCCAGGTAGTAGAGAGATGGTGGTGATGTGTTACCATGGACCCCAGGTAGTACCATGGACCCCAGAGAGATGGTGGTGATGTGTTACCATGGACCCCAGGTAGAGTAGAGAGATGGTGGTGATGTGTTACCATGGACCCCAGGTAGTGTAGAGAGATGGTGGTGATGTGTTACCATGGACCCCAGGTAGTGAGAGAGATGGTGGTGATGTGTTACCATGGACCCCAGGTAGTGAAGAGAGATGGTGGTGATGTGTTACCATGGACCCCAGGTAGTGTAGAGAGATGGTGGTGATGTGTTACCATGGACCCCAGGTAGTGTAGAGAGATGGTGGTGATGTGTTACCATGGACCCCAGGTGAGTGAGAGATGGTGGTGATGTGTTACCATGGACCCCAGGTAGTGTAGAGATGGTGGTGATGTGTTACCATGGACCCCAGGTAGTGAGAGAGATGGTGGTGATGTGTTACCATGGACCCCAGGTAGTGTAGAGAGATGGTGGTGATGTGTTACCATGGACCCCAGGTAGTGTAGAGAGATGGTGGTGATGTGTTACCATGGACCCCAGGTAGTGTAGAGAGATGGTGGTGATGTGTTACCATGGACCCCAGGTAGTGTAGTAGAGAGATGGTGGTGATGTGTTACCATGGACCCCAGGTAGAGTAGAGAGATGGTGGTGATGTGTTACCATGGACCCCAGGTAGTGTAGAGATGGTGGTGATGTGTTACCATGGACCCCAGGTAGTGTAGAGATGGTGGTGATGTGTTACCATGGACCCCAGGTAGAGTAGAGAGATGGTGGTGATGTGTTACCATGGACCCCAGGTAGTGTAGAGAGATGGTGGTGATGTGTTACCATGGACCCCAGGGAGAGTAGAGAGATGGTGGTGATGTGTTACCATGGACCCCAGGTAGTGTAGAGAGATGGTGGTGATGTGTTACCATGGACCCCAGGTAGTGTAGAGAGATGGTGGTGATGTGTTACCATGGACCCCAGGTAGAGTAGAGAGATGGTGGTGATGTGTTACCATGGACCCCAGGTAGAGTAGAGAGATGGTGGTGATGTGTTACCATGGACCCCAGGTAGGTAGAGAGATGGTGGTGAGTGTACCATGGAGAGGATGGAGATGGTGGTGTGTTACCATGGACCCCAGGTAGTGTAGAGAGATGTGATGTGTTACCATGGACCCCAGGTGAGATGGTGGTGATGTGTTACCATGGACCCCAGGTAGTGTAGAGAGATGGTGGTGATGTGTTACCATGGACCCCAGGTAGTGTAGAGAGATGGTGGTGATGTGTTACCATGGACCCCAGGTAGTGAAGAGAGATGGTGGTGATGTGTTACCATGGACCCCAGGTAGTGTAGAGAGATGGTGGTGATGTGTTACCATGGACCCCAGGTAGAGTAGAGAGATGGTGGTGATGTGTTACCATGGACCCCAGGTAGTGTAGAGAGATGGTGGT
>NW_024609481.1:12500-150000 GCF_018296145.1 Oncorhynchus tshawytscha
GGTTAGGGTTAGTTAGTACCGCTATGTGCTGGGGTTAGGGTTAGTTAGTACCTCTATGTACTGGGGGTTAGGGTTAGTTAATACCGCTATGTACTAGGGGTTAGGGTTAGTTAGTACCTCTATGTACTGGGGGTTAGGGTTTATGTGTGTGGGGTCTGGGTTAGTTAGTACCTCTGTGTGTTATGTTATGGTTAGGGTTAGGTAGTACCTCTATGTGTGTGGGGTCTGGGTTAGTTAGTACCTCTGTGTGTGGGGTTATGGTTAGGGTTAGGTAGTACCTCTGTGTGTGGGGTTATCGTTAGGGTTAGGTAGTACCTCTATGTGTGTGGGGTCTGGGTTAGTTAGTACCTCTGTGTACGGGGTTATGGTTAGGGTTAGGTAGTACCTCTGTGTGTGTGGGGTTAGGGTTAGGTAGTACCTCTGTGTGTGTGGGGTTAGGGTCTGGGTTAGTTAGTACCTCTGTATGTGTGGGGTCTGGGGTGAGGACATGGATGTGTTAGTACACCAATAGTATGTGGACAGCTGCTTGTCAAAACATCTCATTCCTAAATCATAGGCATTAATATGGAGTTGTTCCCCCCTCTGCTGCTATAACAGCCTCTACTCTTCTGGGAAGGCTTTCTACTAGATGTTGGAACATTGTTGTGAGGGCATGCTTCCATTCAGCCACAAGAGCATTAATCTGGTCTGACACTGATGTTGGGTTCGCAGTCAGCATTCCAATTCATCCCAAAGGTGTTTGATGTGGTTGAGGTCAGGGCTCTGCAGGCCAGTCAAGTTCTTCCACACCGATCTTGACAAACCATTTCTGTATGGATCTCGCTTTGTGCACAGGGGCATTGTCATTCTGAAACAGGAATGGCCTTCCTCAAACTGTTGCCACAAAGTTGGAAATACAGAATCGTCTAGAATGTTGTTGTATGCTGTAGCGTTAAGATTTCCCTTCACTGGAACTAAGGGGCCCGAACCCTGAAAAAAAGCCCCAAACCATTATTCCTCCTCCACCAAACTTTACAGTTGGCACTATGCATTCAGGCAGATAGCGTTCTCCTGGCATCCGCCAAACCAAAATTCTTCCGTCGGACTGCCAGATGGTGAAGCGTGATTCATCACTCCAGAGAATCCGTTTCCACTGCTCCAGAGTCCAATGGCCGTGAGCTTAACACCACTCCAGCCGACACTTGGCATTGCACATGGTGATCATAGGTTTGTGTGTGGCTGCTCATCCATGGAAACCCATTTCTTGAAGCTCCTGACGAACAGTTCTTGTGCTGACGTTGCTTCCAGAGGCAGTTTGGAACCCGGTAGTGAGTGTTGCAACCGAGGCCAAACAAATTTTTACGCGCTACGCGCTTGAAAGTCACTGGGCTCTTCAGTAAGGCCATACTACTGCCAATGTTTGTCTATGGAGATTGCATGGCCGTGGGCTCGATTTTGTTACACCTGTCAGCAACAGGTGTGGCTGAAATAGCCTAATCCACTAATGTGAAGGGCTGTCCACATACTGCTGTATATATAGTGTATAGTACCTCTATCTGCGTGGGGTCTGTAGCGGGGACAGGGATGTGTTGCCCCATACAGGAAGGCTCTCTGGGGGTGAAGATCTGTCCGTTCCCCTCCAGAACCAGCTCCTCCTGCAGGTTGACCCACAGGACGTGGCTGTACTTCCTCTTCTCATCCGTCAGGTGGGTCAACACCGCACCCGTCGCCTACAGAACACACAACCCGTTCAGTTCAGCTTCACAGACAAACGTACAGGATCAACTGGGGACGACTTCAAAAGTCATGTCTGCTAAAGAGAAACGGCTGAAATTAGCATTTTGGACGTTTGACCAGATGTGATAGAGGCTACGGGCTTGGTGTTGATCATACCTCTGATGTAGGCTGTGACATGCCGTAGACAGGCATCTTGGGGACTCTTCTGAAGTTAGCCACCTTCATCTCCTTCACTGTGCTGAGTATGTCTGGAGACAGGTACTCATGAGCAACCTGCGCGCACGCACACACGCACAGTAAGTCAATAAGATAATGAGTTAGATTTCCAGTGACTGTATTCATTACACAAGGCAAACAAACATGGACTGAGTTCCATGTTCTGCAGTGGGTCTGACTGAGTGTGATGTTCTGCAGTGGGTCTGACTGAGTGTGATGTTCTGCAGTGGGTCTGACTGAGTGTGATGTTCTGCAGTGGGTCTGACTGAGTGTGATGTTCTGCAGTGGGTCTGACTGAGTGTGATGTTCTGCAGTGGGTCTGACTGAGTGTGATGTTCTGCAGTGGGTCTGACTGAGTGTGATGTTCTGCAGTGGGTCTGACTGAGTGTGATGTTCTGCAGTGGGTCTGACTGAGTGTGATGTTCTGCAGTGGGTCTGACTGAGTGTGATGTTCTGCAGTGGGTCTGACTGAGTGTGATGTTCTGCAGTGGGTCTGACTGAGTGTCCATGTTCTGCAGTGGGTCTGACTGAGTTGATGTTCTGCAGTGGGTCTGACTGAGTGTGATGTTCTGCAGTGGGTCTGACTGAGTGTGATGTTCTGCAGTGGGTCTGACTGAGTGTGATGTTCTGCAGTGGGTCTGACTGAGTGTGATGTTCTGCAGTGGGTCTGACTGAGTGTGATGTTCTGCAGTGGGTCTGACTGAGTGTGATGTTCTGCAGTGGGTCTGACTGAGTGTGATGTTCTGCAGTGGGTCTGACTGAGTGTGATGTTCTGCAGTTGGTCTGACTGAGTTCCATGTTCTGCAGTGGGTCTGACTGAGTGTGATGTTCTGCAGTGGGTCTGACTGAGTGTGATGTCCTGCAGTGGGAGGTTCTCACCAGAACGCGGGCTCCCTTGGTGACGAGATCAGGCGAAGCGAGTTCTGATAGGTCCATACAGGCCAGCAGGCGGTATACCCAGGGGTGAGCACACAGCCACTGGCTGAAGTTGGACGCAAAGCCAAGGGAATACTGCAACAACACAAAACAGACAAAGATTGAGATGTCTGTTTGCCATGTTCTGCAGTGAAATAAAGATTGAGATGTATTTGTTTGCCAGTGGGAGGTTAAAAACAGGACATAAAGCTCCCTTGGTGAGATGTCAGGCGTAGCGGAGAGTTCTTAGGTTACAGGCCCATGGTAAACCCAGGACATAAAGCCACTGGCTGAGATGTCTGTTTGCCATGGAATACTGCAACAACACAAAACAGACAAAGATTGAGATGTCTGTTTGCCATGGTAAAAACAGGAAATAAAGATTGAGATGTATTTGTTTGCCATGGTAAAAACAGGACATAAAGATTGAGATGTCTTCGTATTGGAGATGTATTTGTTTGCCATGGTAAAAACAGGACATAAAGATTGAGATGTCTGTTTGCCATGGTAAAAACAGGAAATAAAGATTGAGATGTTTGTTTGCCATGGTAAAAACAGGACATAAAGATTGAGATGTCTGTTTGCCATGGTAAAAACAGGACATAAAGATTGAGATGTCTGTTTGCCATGGTAAAAACAGGACATAAAGATTGAGATGTCTGTTTGCCATGGTAAAAACAGGAAATAAAGATTGAGATGTCTTCGTATTGGAGATGTATTTGTTTGCCATGGTAAAAACAGGACATAAAGATTGAGATGTCTTTGTTTGCCATGGTAAAAACATACGATGACAGACAGAAAACCAACAGAGTCAATGCTAAATAACATTGGCCTGTATGTATGTGTGAAAGATAATACTCGCTTGTATAAAAGTAGTGCACTATAAAGGGCATAGGGAACCATTTGGGACAACGCCATACCTGTTCATGAAGATACGCGTTGAACACAATCAGGTAGAAATAACGTTCCAGGCTCTGGATGGCTCTGTGGAGAAAGTAGTGTTTGGTTCCCTAGAAGAGACAGACATCAAGGAGTCAGACAGTAGTCTTTGGTTCCCTAGAAGAGACTGACATCAAGGGAGTCAGACAGTAGTCTTTGGTTCCCTAGAAGACAGACATCAAGGAGTCAGACAGTAGTCTTTGGTTCCCTAGAAGACACAGACATCAAGGAGTCAGAAAGTAGTCTTTGGTTCCCTAGAAGACAGACATCAAGGAGTCAGACAGTAGTCTTTGGTTCCCTAGAAGACACAGACATCAAGGAGTCAGACAGTAGTCTTTGGTTCCCTAGAAGACACAGACATCAAGGATCTTATAGCTCCCTAGAAGAGACAGACATCAAGGAGTCAGACAGTAGTCTTTGGTCGTGCTTCCCTAGAAGAGACTGACATCAAGGAGTCAGACAGTAGTCTTTGGTCGTGCTTCCCCAGAAGAGACAGACATCAAGGAGTCAGACAGTAGTCTTATAGCTCCCTAGAAGAGACTGACATCAAGGAGTCAGACAGTAGTCTTTGGTCGTGCTTCCCTAGGAGACTGACATCAAGGAGTCAGACAGTAGTCTTATAGCTCCCTAGAATCATAACATACTAGCTAAGCACAGCAGCATCATATTACTGTATCAGCATCATCATAGAGTACTGATAAAGTTTTGATCAATCTGAAACATAAACCCACCTGAATTTGATAATCATCTCCGATCGCTTCAAGCTTCTTCTTATTTTCATACATCGCTTCTTTTATGTTGTGCATTTCTGAACACAGAGCGATCGCTTGGTCAACCTGAAGAACCAAAGGGACAGTCAATGAGGCTGCAGCAGGGTAGCCTAGTGGTTAGAGCGTTGGACTAGTAACCGGAAGGTTGCAAGTTCAAATCCCCGAGCTGACATGGTACAAATCTATCGTTCTGCCCCTGAACAGGCAGTTAACCCACTGTTCCTAGGCCGTCATTGAAAATAAGAATTTGTTCTTAACTGACTTGCCTAGTTAAATAAAGGTAAAATATTTAAAAATGTATTTTTTAAATGATTTAGATGCTGATGTATCACAATGTATCTAACGAGTTAACACATTTCAGCATCACTCACCTCTTCCATGACCTGTTGGCCTTCAGGTAGTCTGTTGATGAGGGTCTGAATGACTTGGAACAGGGGCTTGGCTTCTGCCTCTTCCACTCTGAAAAACAATAACAAACCGGACAGGCGGCCATCTTTAAAACACTTCATTACAGTTCAACTACATCCCCACTGGTTTATTATGACACTGATCAACCCATCATTTGTTACCTTTTTTTAACTAGTCAAGGCAGTTAAGAACACATTCTTATTTTCAATGACGGCCTAGGAACAGTGGGTTAACTGCCTGTTCAGGGGCAGAACGACAGAGTTGTACCTTGTCAGCTCAGGGGTTTGAACTTGCAACCTTCCGGTTACTAGTCCAACGCTCTAACCATTGGAGTACCCTGCCGCCCCCAATATAGGCCTACCCAGTGGGCAAATCTGGTTATAATGATGTTATAATGATGTTAACTCAAGCAGAAAAACAGTTTGCAAACAGAAAACATCATTAACACGTCACGTGGCAAATGTTGCCCTCTGGGTATAATCTGGATCAATTTCATAGTGATTGTTCTTAATTGTCTGGTAAAATAAAGGTAAAACAATGTCTTATATGCAATGACAGCCTGGCAATACACTACATACACCAAAAGTATGTGGGACACCCCTTCAAATGAGTGGATTCGGCTAGTTCAGCCACACCCATTGCTGACAGGTGTACAGTCATGGACAAAAGTTTTAAGAATGACACAAATATCAATTTTCACAAAGTCTGCTGCCTCAGTTTGTATGATGGCAATTTGCATATACTCCAGAATGTAATGAAGAGTGATCAGATGAATTGCAAAGTCCCTCTTTGCCATGCAAATGAACTGAATCCACAAAAAAACATTTCCATTGCATTTCAGCCCTGCCACAAAATGACCAGCTGACATCATGTCAGTGATTCTCTCGTTAACACAGGTGTGAGTGTTGACGAGGACTAGGCTGGAGATCACTCTGTCATGCTGATTGAGTTTGAATAACAGACTGGAAGCTTCAAAAGGAGGGTGGTGCTTAGAATCATTGTTCTTCCTCTGTCAACCATGGTTACCTACAAGGAAACACGTGCCGTCATCATTGCTTTGCACAAAAAGGGCTTCACAGGCAAGTATATTGCTGCCAGTAAGATTGCACCTAAATCAACCATTTATTGGATCATCAAGAATTTCAAGGAGAGCGGTTCAATTGTTGTGAAGAAGGCTTCAGGGAGCCCAAGAAAGTCCAGCAAGCGCCAGGACCATCTGCTAAAGTTGATTCAGCTGCGGGATCGGAGCACCATCAGTACAGAGCTTGCTTAGAATGGCAGGTGCCAAGAAGGGCAGCAAAGAAGCCACTTTTCTCCAGGAAAAACATCGGGGACAGACTGATATTCTGCAAAAGGTACAGGGATTGGACTGCTGAGGACTGGGGTGAAGTCATTTTCTCTGATGTATCCACATTCCGATTGTTTGGGGCATCCGGAAAAAAGCTTGTCCGGAGAAGAGAAGGTGAGCGCTACCATCAGTCCTGTGTCATACCAACAGTAAAGCAACCTGAGACCATTCATGTGTGGGGTTGCTTCTCAGCCAAGGGAGTTGGCTAACTCACAATTTTGCCTAAGAACACAGCCATGAATAAAGAATGGTACCAGCACATCTTCAGAGAGCAAATACTCCCAACCATCCAGGAACAGTTTGGTGACGAACAATGCCTTTTCCAGCATGATGGAGCACCTTGCCATAAGGCCAAAGTGATAACTAAGTGGCTCGGAGAACAAAACATCGATATTTTGGGTCTATGGCCAGGAAACTCCCCAGACATTAATCCCATTGAGAACTTGTGGTCAATCCTCAAGAGGTGGGTGGACAAACAAAACCCCACAAATTCTGACAAACTCCAAGCATTGATATGTAAGAATGGGCTGCCATCAGTCAGGATGTGGCCCAGAAGTTAATTGACAGCAGCATGCCAGGGCGGATTGCAGAGGTCTGGAAAATGAAGGGTCACTGCAAATATTAACACTGCAAATATTGACTCTTTGCATCAACTTCATGTAGTTGTCAATAAAAGCCTTTGACACTTATGAAATGCTTGTAATTATACTTCAGTATTCCATAGTAACATCTGACAAAAAAATCTAAAGACACTGAAGCAGCAAACTATGTGGAAATTAATATGTGTCATTCTCAAAACTTTTGGCCACGACTGTATAAAATTGAGCACACAGCCATGCAATCTCAATTCACAAACCTTGGCACTAGAACGGCCTTACTGAAGAGCTCAGTGACTTTCAATGTTGCCCCGTCGTAGGATGCCACCTTTCCAACAAGTCAGTTTGTCAAATTTCTTCCCTGCTAGAGTTGCCCCGGTCAACTGTAAGTGCTGTTATTGTGAAGTGGAAACGTCTAGGAGCAACAACGGCTCAGCCGCAAAGTGGTAGGCCACACAAGCTCAGAGAACAGGATCAGCTGGAGTGGTGTAAAGCTCGCCGCCATTGCACTTTGGAGCAGGGGAAACGCGTTCTCTGGAGTGATGAATCACGCTTCATCAGCTGGCAGTCCAACGGAGTAATCTGTTTGGCGGATGCCAGGAGAACACTACCTGCCCGAATGCATAGTGCCAACTGTAAGGTTTGGAGGAGGAATAATGGTCAAGGGCTGTTTTTCATGGCTCGGGCTAAGCCCCTTCGTTCCAGTGAAGGGAAATCTTAATGCTACAGCATACAATGACATTCTAGACGATTCTGTGCACAAAGCGAGGTCCATGTAGAAATTGTTTGTTGAGATCAGTGTGGAAGAACTTGACTGGCCTGCACAGAGCCCTGACCTTAACCCCATCAAACACCTTTGGGATGAATTGGAACGACGACTGCGAGCCAGACCTAGTCACCCAACATCAGTGTCAGACCTCACTAATGTGCTTGTGGCTGAATGGAAGCAAGTCCCCGCAGCAACATTCCAACATCTAGTGGAAAGCCTTCCCAGAAGAGTGGAGGCTGAGTGGAGGCTTGCAGCAGGGGGACCAACTCCATATTAATGCCTATGATTTTAGAATGAGATGTTTGACGAGCAGGTGTCCAGCAGGTGTCCACATACTGTTGGCCATGTAGTGTATCTCTAGGAAAGGGTACAGTTTGGTTGCAGAGGTTGAGTCCTGTCTTACTGTGGTGGTTCCTGGGTTGTCTTCAGGTGGTTGAGGACCAGGGTCCCCAGGATCATGGCTAGATTGGTCCGCCCTACCCCCACCTGACAGCTGAACAACAGGGCAGGCAGAGGCCTGGAAACATCCCTTCTCAAAGACAGGTTGGGGCTCTCCTGAAAACACGCAACACAAATACAAGGGATTGGAAAACACCACATACAAATGAAAAAGTTGCACTTTAAATCTCTCCTAACTTTATTTGACCAACTCATCTGGAGTTTCTAGCTGTCCTGGAAACCAACACACACATTTGAAAAGGAATTGGGAGTGTCTGTCTGTTGCTGGTCTCTAGTCTACACCATGACCATGTGACCAAACTATTGGAGGATTCCCATTTGTCAGAAAGAAAAAGAAAAGACCAGCTGTTATTATCACCAAAACTATTAATAAAACCACTGTTTGTTTAGCAGTCTAGTGCAGCTGCTACCAGAAATGTGACGTACATTTGGCGCCATGTGATTAAGATTGTTTTTGAACTGAAGCTCCCCACCCCAAGCCTGAGCCAGTCTGTGTTACCATGCCAACTCCTTGTCACTCATTGCCATGCCAGGGTTTGATGATGAAAGCAATCAAGTTGCCAAGAGCACAAGCAGATCTGGGACCCCCCCGCCCCTTTCAACCACTGAAACAGGAAGTGTGAAGAAATGTATCAGGAAGCTATCACAGACCTAGCAAACACTGTAGAGCGACAGTCAGACAGACAGACAGACAGACAGACAGAGACAGACGGACACTCGACAGACACTCAACAGACACTAGACAGACACTAGACAGACAGACTCGACAGACAGACAGACACTCGACAGACAGACAGACACTCGACAGACAGACAGACACTCAGCAGGCAGACAGAGATGAAACAGAGCAGAGCAGCAGCAGGAATTAACACTCTGTCCCAAATACCAACCTATTCCCTAACTACTGCACTACGTTTGACCACTGGAAATAACCACTTTCCAACCACAGAGAACTGGACAGTCTACCTGTCACTAGAGAAACAGTCACTCCAAAAAAGACTAGAAAGAAAGAAAGACACATCCTGTACAGATGAAGGTGTGGAGTTAGATGTGAGGCTTAATGTCATATTCAGAATAACTATTATGGTTATTGGTGATGGATGGGGCACAGCAATGCACAGTGTGAGAGTGGGGTCAAACCTCCCATCTTCTGTCTCAGAACCTGGCTGAGAATGTCCAGGTGTTCTAGAATGTTCCACTCATGAATATATTTAATGTCTCCTGTAAACACATCAGGGTAAGTACAGAACATCCTGTCCAGGTGCAGCCCTGCCGGATCACTGCTGTTAGATCAGAGCCTGTAAGGACCTGGGTACAGGAAGTACAGATAATCCTCAGGATGTTTCTAGCAGATGAAAGAAGGCGGGGCCATTGCGCTCAACCACCACTTAAGGACAGGATATAAAGGTGATTGGATGGTGCATCAAATCAACAAACAGCTGAATGAAAAAGGAGGCAGGTTCACATACGAGGTAGACAGACTCCAAACTGGAAGAGGAAGAGATACGAGTGTGACTACTTTAAGACAAATACAAGAGGATTTACCCTGAGAACACTAAGGACCTCCTCACCCTGAGAACACTAAGGACCTCCTCACCCTGAGAACACTAAGGACCTCCTCACCCTGAGAACACTAAGGACCTCCTCACCCTGAGAACACTAAGGACCTCCTCACCCTGAGAACACTAAGGACCTCCTCACCCTGAGAACACTAAGGACCTCCTCACCCAGAGAACACTAAGGACCTCCTCACCCTGAGAACACTAAGGACCTCCTCACCCTGAGAACACTAAGGACCTCCTCACCCTGAGAACACTAAGGACCTCCTCACCCTGAGAACACTAAGGACCTCCTCACCCTGAGAACACTAAGGACCTCCTCACCCTGAGAACACTAAGGACCTCCTCACCCTGAGAACACTAAGGACCTCCTCACCCTGAGAACACTAAGGACCTCCTCACCCTGAGAACACTAAGGACCTCCTCACCCTGAGAACACTAAGGACCTCCTCACCCTGAGAACACTAAGGACCTCCTCACCCTGAGAACACTAAGGACCTCCTCACCCTGAGAACACTAAGGACCTCCTCACCCAGAGAACACTAAGGACCTCCTCACCCTGAGAACACTAAGGACCTCCTCACCCTGAGAACACTAAGGACCTCCTCACCCTGAGAACACTAAGGACCTCCTCACCCTGAGAACACTAAGGACCTCCTCACCCTGAGAACACTAAGGACCTCCTCACCCTGAGAACACTAAGGACCTCCTCACCCTGAGAACACTAAGGACCTCCTCACCCTGAGAACACTAAGGACCTCCTCACCCTGAGAACACTAAGGACCTCCTCACCCTGAGAACACTAAGGACCTCCTCACCCAGAGAACACTAAGGACCTCCTCACCCTGAGAACACTAAGGACCTCCTCACCCTGAGAACACTAAGGACCTCCTCACCCTGAGAACACTAAGGACCTCCTCACCCAGAGACCACTAAGGACCTCCTCACCCTGAGAACACTAAGGACCTCCTCACCCTGAGAACACTAAGGACCTCCTCACCCTGAGAACACTAAGGACCTCCTCACCCTGAGAACACTAAGGACCTCCTCACCCTGAGAACACTAAGGACCTCCTCACCCTGAGAACACTAAGGACCTCCTCACCCTGAGAACACTAAGGACCTCCTCACCCTGAGAACACTAAGGACCTCCTCACCCTGAGAGAACACTAAGGACCTCCTCACCCTGAGAACACTAAGGACCTCCTCACCCTGAGAACACTAAGGACCTCCTCACCCTGAGAACACTAAGGACTCAAGAGAACACTCCTCCTCACCCTGAGAACACTAAGGAACACTAAGGACCTCCTCACCCTGAGAACACTAAGGACCTCCTCACCCTGAGAACACTAAGGACCTCCTCACCCTGAGAACACTAAGAACCTCCTCACCCTGAGAACACTAAGGACCTCCTCACCCTGAGAACACTAAGGACCTCCTCACCCTGAGAACACTAAGAACCTCCTCACCCTGAGAACACTAAGGACCTCCTCACCCTGAGAACACACTCACCCTGAGAACACTAAGGACCTCCTCACCCTGAGAACACTAAGGACCTCCTCACCCTGAGAACACTAAGGACCTCCTCACCCTGAGAACACTAAGGACCTCCTCACCCAGAGAACACTAAGGACCTCCTCACCCTGAGAACACTAAGGACCTCCTCACCCTGAGAACACTAAGGACCTCCTCACCCTGAGAACACTAAGGACCTCCTCACCCTGAGAACACTAAGGACCTCCTCACCCTGAGAACACTAAGAACCTCCTCACCCTGAGAACACTAAGAACCTCCTCACCCGAGAACACTAAGAACCTCCTCACCCTGAGAACACTAAGAACCTCCTCACCCTGAGAACACTAAGAACCTCCTCACCCCCTGAGAACACTAAGAACCTCCTCACCCTGACAACACTAAGAACCCTCCTCACCCTGACAACACTAAGAACCTCCTCACCCTGAACACTAAGAACCCTCCTCACCCTGAGAACACTAAGGACCTCCTCACCCTGAGAACACTAAGAACCTCCTCACCCTGAGAACACTAAGGACCTCCTCACCCTGAGAACACTAAGAACCTCCTCACCCTGAGAACACTAAGAACCTCCTCACCCTGAGAACACTAAGGACCTCCTCACCCTGACAACACTAAGAACCCTCCTCACCCTGACAACACTAAGAACCCTCCTCACCCTGACAACACTAAGAACCCTCCTCACCCTGAGAACACTAAGGACCTCCTCACCCTGACAACACTAAGAACCCTCCTCACCCTGAGAACACTAAGGACCTCCTCACCCTGAGAACACTAAGAACCTCCTCACCCTGAGAACACTAAGGACCTCCTCACCCTGAGAACACTAAGGACCTCCTCACCCTGAGAACACTAAGGACCTCCTCACCCTGAGAACACTAAGGACCTCCTCACCCTGAGAACACTAAGGACCTCCTCACCCTGAGAACACTAAGGACCTCCTCACCCTGAGAACACTAAGGACCTCCTCACCCAGAGAACACTAAGGACCTCCTCACCCTGAGAACACTAAGGACCTCCTCACCCAGAGAACACTAAGGACCTCCTCACCCTGAGAACACTAAGGACCTCCTCACCCTGAGAACACTAAGGACCTCCTCACCCTGAGAACACTAAGGACCTCCTCACCCTGAGAACACTAAGGACCTCCTCACCCAGAGAACACTAAGGACCTCCTCACCCTGAGAACACTAAGGACCTCCTCACCCTGAGAACACTAAGGACCTCCTCACCCTGAGAACACTAAGGACCTCCTCACCCTGAGAACACTAAGGACCTCCTCACCCTGAGAACACTAAGGACCTCCTCACCCTGAGAACACTAAGGACCTCCTCACCCTGAGAACACTAAGGACCTCCTCACCCTGAGAACACTAAGGACCTCCTCACCCTGAGAACACTAAGGACCTCCTCACCCTGAGAACACTAAGGACCTCCTCACCCAGAGAACACTAAGGACCTCCTCACCCAGAGAACACTAAGGACCTCCTCACCCAGAGAACACTAAGAACCTCCTCACCCTGAGAACACTAAGGACCTCCTCACCCTGAGAACACTAAGAACCTCCTCACCCTGAGAACACTAAGGACCTCCTCACCCTGAGAGAACACTAAGGACCTCCTCACCCTGAGAACACTAAGAACCTCCTCACCCTGAGAACACTAAGGACCTCCTCACCCTGAGAACACTAAGGACCTCCTCACCCTGAGAACACTAAGGACCTCCTCACCCTGAGAACACTAAGGACCTCCTCACCCAGAGAACACTAAGGACCTCCTCACCCTGAGAACACTAAGGACCTCCTCACCCAGAGAACACTAAGGACCTCCTCACCCTGAGAACACTAAGGACCTCCTCACCCGAGAACACTAAGGACCTCCTCACCCTGAGAACACTAAGGACCTCCTCACCCTGAGAACACTAAGGACCTCCTCACCCAGAGAACACTAAGGACCTCCTCACCCTGAGAACACTAAGGACCTCCTCACCCCGACAACACTAAGAACCTCCTCACCCCGAGAACACTAAGAACCTCCTCACCCAGAGAACACTAAGAACCTCCTCACCCCGAGAACACTAAGAACCTCCTCACCCTGAGAACACTAAGGACCTCCTCACCCGAGAACACTAAGAACCTCCTCACCCTGACAACACTAAGAACCCTCCTCACCCTGACAACACTAAGGACCTCCTCACCCTGACAACACTAAGAACCCTCCTCACCCTGAGAACACTAAGGACCTCCTCACCCTGAGAACACTAAGAACCTCCTCACCCTGAGAACACTAAGGACCTCCTCACCCCGAGAACACTAAGAACCTCCTCACCCTGAGAACACTAAGAACCTCCTCACCCTGAGAACACTAAGGACCTCCTCACCCTGACAACACTAAGAACCCTCCTCACCCTGACAACACTAAGAACCCTCCTCACCCTGAGAACACTAAGGACCTCCTCACCCTGACAACACTAAGAACCCTCCTCACCCTGAGAACACTAAGGACCTCCTCACCCTGAGAACACTAAGAACCTCCTCACCCTGAGAACACTAAGGACCTCCTCACCCTGAGAACACTAAGGACCTCCTCACCCTGAGAACACTAAGGACCTCCTCACCCTGAGAACACTAAGGACCTCCTCACCCTGAGAACACTAAGGACCTCCTCACCCTGAGAACACTAAGGACCTCCTCACCCTGAGAACACTAAGGACCTCCTCACCCTGACAACACTAAGAACTCTCCTCATCCTGACAACACTAAGAACCCTCCTCACCCTAAGAACCCTCCTCACCCTGACAACACTAAGAACCCTCCTCACCCTGACAAAACTAAGAACCCTCCTCACCCTGACAACACTAAGAACCCTCCTCACCCTGACAACACTAAGAACCCTCCTCACCCTGACAACACTAAGAACCCTCCTCACCCTGACAACACTAAGAACCCTCCTCACCCTAAGAACCCTCCTCACCCTGACAACACTAAGAACCCTCCTCACCCTGACAACACTAAGAACCCTCCTCACCCTGAGAACACTAAGAACCCTCCTCACCCTGACAACACTAAGAACCCTCCTCACCCTGACAACACTAAGAACCCTCCTCACCCTGACAACACTAAGAACCCTCCTCACCCTGAGAACACTAAGGACCTCCTCACCCTGACAACACTAAGAACCCTCCTCACCCTGAGAACACTAAGGACCTCCTCACCCTGAGAACACTAAGAACCTCCTCACCCTGAGAACACTAAGGACCTCCTCACCCTGAGAACACTAAGGACCTCCTCACCCTGAGAACACTAAGGACCTCCTCACCCTGAGAACACTAAGGACCTCCTCACCCTGAGAACACTAAGGACCTCCTCACCCTGAGAACACTAAGGACCTCCTCACCCTGAGAACACTAAGGACCTCCTCACCCAGAGAACACTAAGGACCTCCTCACCCTGAGAACACTAAGGACCTCCTCACCCAGAGAACACTAAGGACCTCCTCACCCTGAGAACACTAAGGACCTCCTCACCCTGAGAACACTAAGGACCTCCTCACCCAGAGAACACTAAGGACCTCCTCACCCTGAGAACACTAAGGACCTCCTCACCCAGAGAACACTAAGGACCTCCTCACCCTGAGAACACTAAGGACCTCCTCACCCAGAGAACACTAAGGACCTCCTCACCCTGAGAACACTAAGGACCTCCTCACCCTGAGAACACTAAGGACCTCCTCACCCTGAGAACACTAAGGACCTCCTCACCCTGAGAACACTAAGGACCTCCTCACCCAGAGAACACTAAGGACCTCCTCACCCTGAGAACACTAAGGACCTCCTCACCCTGAGAACACTAAGGACCTCCTCACCCAGAGAACACTAAGGACCTCCTCACCCAGAGAACACTAAGGACCTCCTCACCCAGAGAACACTAAGGACCTCCTCACCCAGAGAACACTAAGGACCTCCTCACCCTGAGAACACTAAGGACCTCCTCACCCTGAGAACACTAAGGACCTCCTCACCCTGAGAACACTAAGGACCTCCTCACCCTGAGAACACTAAGGACCTCCTCACCCTGAGAACACTAAGGACCTCCTCACCCTGAGAACACTAAGGACCTCCTCACCCTGAGAACACTAAGGACCTCCTCACCCTGAGAACACTAAGGACCTCCTCACCCAGAGAACACTAAGGACCTCCTCACCCAGAGAACACTAAGGACCTCCTCACCCAGAGAACACTAAGGACCTCCTCACCCAGAGAACACTAAGGACCTCCTCACCCCTGAGAACACTAAGGACCTCCTCACCCTGAGAACACTAAGGACCTCCTCACCCTGAGAACACTAAGGACCTCCTCACCCTGAGAACACTAAGGACCTCCTCACCCAGAGAACACTAAGGACCTCCTCACCCTGAGAACACTAAGAACCTCCTCACCCCGAGAACACTAAGAACCTCCTCACCCCGAGAACACTAAGAACCTCCTCACCCGAGAACACTAAGAACCTCCTCACCCGAGAACACTAAGGACCTCCTCACCCCGAGAACACTAAGAACCTCCTCACCCTGACAACACTAAGAACCCTCCTCACCCTGACAACACTAAGGACCTCCTCACCCTGACAACACTAAGAACCCTCCTCACCCTGAGAACACTAAGGACCTCCTCACCCTGAGAACACTAAGAACCTCCTCACCCTGAGAACACTAAGGACCTCCTCACCCCGAGAACACTAAGAACCTCCTCACCCGAGAACACTAAGACCTCCTCACCCTGAGAACACTAAGGACCTCCTCACCCTGACAACACTAAGAACCCTCCTCACCCTGACAACACTAAGAACCCTCCTCACCCTGAGAACACTAAGGACCTCCTCACCCTGACAACACTAAGAACCCTCCTCACCCTGAGAACACTAAGGACCTCCTCACCCTGAGAACACTAAGAACCTCCTCACCCTGAGAACACTAAGGACCTCCTCACCCTGAGAACACTAAGGACCTCCTCACCCTGAGAACACTAAGGACCTCCTCACCCTGAGAACACTAAGGACCTCCTCACCCTGAGAACACTAAGGACCTCCTCACCCTGAGAACACTAAGGACCTCCTCACCCTGAGAACACTAAGGACCTCCTCACCCTGACAACACTAAGAACTCTCCTCATCCTGACAACACTAAGAACCCTCCTCACCCTAAGAACCCTCCTCACCCTGACAACACTAAGAACCCTCCTCACCCTGACAAAACTAAGAACCCTCCTCACCCTGACAACACTAAGAACCCTCCTCACCCTGACAACACTAAGAACCCTCCTCACCTTGACAACACTAAGAACCCTCCTCACCCTGACAACACTAAGAACCCTCCTCACCCTAAGAACCCTCCTCACCCCTGACAACACTAAGAACCCTCCTCACCCTGACAACACTAAGAACCCTCCTCACCCTGAGAACACTAAGAACCCTCCTCACCCTGACAACACTAAGAACCCTCCTCACCCTGACAAAACTAAGAACCCTCCTCACCCTGACAACACTAAGAACCCTCCTCACCCTGACAACACTAAGAACCCTCCTCACCCTGACAACACTAAGAACCCTCCTCACCCAGAGAACACTAAGAACCCTCCTCACCCTGACAACACTAAGAACCCTCCTCACCCTGAGAACACTAAGAACCCTCCTCACCCTGACAACACTAAGAACCTCCTCACCCTGACAAAACTAAGAACCCACCTCACCCAGAGAACACTAAGAACCCTCCTCACCCTGACAACACTAAGAACCCTCCTCACCCTGACAACACTAAGAACCTCCTCACCCAGAGAACACTAAGAACCTCCTCACCCTGAGAACACTAAGGACCTCCTCACCCTGAGAACACTAAGGACCTCCTCACCCTGAGAACACTAAGGACCTCCTCACCCTGAGAACACTAAGGACCTCCTCACCCAGAGAACACTAAGAACCCCTCACCCTGAGAACACTAAGGACCTCCTCACCCTGAGAACACTAAGGACCTCCTCACCCGAGAACACTAAGGACCTCCTCACCCTGAGAACACTAAGGACCTCCTCACCCAGAGAACACTAAGGACCTCCTCACCCAGAGAACACTAAGGACCTCCTCACCCTGAGAACACTAAGGACCTCCTCACCCAGAGAACACTAAGGACCTCCTCACCCAGAGAACACTAAGGACCTCCTCACCCAGAGAACACTAAGGACCTCCTCACCCTGAGAACACTAAGGACCTCCTCACCCTGAGAACACTAAGGACCTCCTCACCCAGAGAACACTAAGGACCTCCTCACCCAGAGAACACTAAGGACCTCCTCACCCAGAGAACACTAAGGACCTCCTCACCCAGAGAACACTAAGGACCTCCTCACCCAGAGAACACTAAGGACCTCCTCACCCTGAGAACACTAAGGACCTCCTCACCCTGAGAACACTAAGGACCTCCTCACCCAGAGAACACTAAGGACCTCCTCACACAGAGAACACTACGGACCTCCTCACCCTGAGAACACTAAGGACCTCCTCACCCTGAGAACACTAAGGACCTCCTCACCCAGAGAACACTAAGGACCTCCTCACCCAGAGAACACTAAGGACCTCCTCACCCAGAGAACACTAAGAACCTCCTCACCCCGAGAACACTAAGGACCTCCTCACCCTGAGAACACTAAGGACCTCCTCACCCTGACAACACTAAGAACCTCCTCACCCTGAGAACACTAAGAACCCTCCTCACCCTGAGAACACTAAGAACCTCCTCACCCTGACAACACTAAGAACCCTCCTCACCCCGACAACACTAAGAACCTCCTCACCCTGACAACACTAAGAACCTCCTCACCCCGAGAACACTAAGAACCTCCTCACCCGAGAACACTAAGAACCTCCTCACCCCGAGAACACTAAGAACCTCCTCACCCGAGAACACTAAGGACCTCCTCACCCGAGAACACTAAGGACCTCCTCACCCTGACAACACTAAGAACCCTCCTCACCCTGACAACACTAAGGACCTCCTCACCCTGACAACACTAAGAACCCTCCTCACCCTGAGAACACTAAGGACCTCCTCACCCTGAGAACACTAAGAACCTCCTCACCCTGAGAACACTAAGGACCTCCTCACCCCGAGAACACTAAGAACCTCCTCACCCCGAGAACACTAAGGACCTCCTCACCCTGAGAACACTAAGGACCTCCTCACCCTGACAACACTAAGAACCCTCCTCACCCTGACAACACTAAGAACCCTCCTCACCCTGAGAACACTAAGGACCTCCTCACCCTGACAACACTAAGAACCCTCCTCACCCTGAGAACACTAAGGACCTCCTCACCCTGAGAACACTAAGAACCTCCTCACCCTGAGAACACTAAGGACCTCCTCACCCTGAGAACACTAAGGACCTCCTCACCCTGAGAACACTAAGGACCTCCTCACCCTGAGAACACTAAGGACCTCCTCACCCTGAGAACACTAAGGACCTCCTCACCCTGAGAACACTAAGGACCTCCTCACCCTGAGAACACTAAGGACCTCCTCACCCTGACAACACTAAGAACTCTCCTCATCCTGACAACACTAAGAACCCTCCTCACCCTAAGAACCCTCCTCACCCTGACAACACTAAGAACCCTCCTCACCCTGACAAAACTAAGAACCCTCCTCACCCTGACAACACTAAGAACCCTCCTCACCCTGACAACACTAAGAACCCTCCTCACCCTGACAACACTAAGAACCCTCCTCACCCTGACAACACTAAGAACCCTCCTCACCCTGACAACACTAAGAACCCTCCTCACCCTAAGAACCCTCCTCACCCTGACAACACTAAGAACCCTCCTCACCCTGACAACACTAAGAACCCTCCTCACCCTGAGAACACTAAGAACCCTCCTCACCCTGAGAACACTAAGAACCCTCCTCACCCTGACAACACTAAGAACCCTCCTCACCCTGACAAAACTAAGAACCCTCCTCACCCTGACAACACTAAGAACCCTCCTCACCCTGACAACACTAAGAACCCTCCTCACCCTGACAACACTAAGAACCCTCCTCACCCAGAGAACACTAAGAACCCTCCTCACCCTGACAACACTAAGAACCCTCCTCACCCTGAGAACACTAAGAACCCTCCTCACCCTGACAACACTAAGAACCTCCTCACCCTGACAAAACTAAGAACCCACCTCACCCAGAGAACACTAAGAACCCTCCTCACCCTGACAACACTAAGAACCCTCCTCACCCTGACAACACTAAGAACCTCCTCACCCAGAGAACACTAAGAACCTCCTCACCCTGAGAACACTAAGGACCTCCTCACCCTGAGAACACTAAGGACCTCCTCACCCTGAGAACACTAAGGACCTCCTCACCCTGAGAACACTAAGGACCTCCTCACCCAGAGAACACTAAGGACCTCCTCACCCTGAGAACACTAAGGACCTCCTCACCCAGAGAACGCTAAGGACCTCCTCACCCAGAGAACACTAAGGACCTCCTCACCCTGAGAACACTAAGGACCTCCTCACCCTGAGAACACTAAGGACCTCCTCACCCAGAGAACACTAAGGACCTCCTCACCCAGAGAACACTAAGGACCTCCTCACCCAGAGAACACTAAGGACCTCCTCACCCAGAGAACACTAAGGACCTCCTCACCCTGAGAACACTAAGGACCTCCTCACCCTGAGAACACTAAGGACCTCCTCACCCTGAGAACACTAAGGACCTCCTCACCCAGAGAACACTAAGGACCTCCTCACACAGAGAACACTAAGGACCTCCTCACCCTGAGAACACTAAGGACCTCCTCACCCTGAGAACACTAAGGACCTCCTCACCCAGAGAACACTAAGGACCTCCTCACCCAGAGAACACTAAGGACCTCCTCACCCAGAGAACACTAAGAACCTCCTCACCCCGAGAACACTAAGGACCTCCTCACCCTGAGAACACTAAGGACCTCCTCACCCTGACAACACTAAGAACCTCCTCACCCTGAGAACACTAAGAACCTCCTCACCCTGAGAACACTAAGAACCTCCTCACCCGAGAACACTAAGAACCTCCTCACCCCGAGAACACTAAGAACCTCCTCACCCGAGAACACTAAGAACCTCCTCACCCGAGAACACTAAGGACCTCCTCACCCTGAGAACACTAAGGACCTCCTCACCCTGACAACACTAAGAACCCTCCTCACCCTGACAACACTAAGGACCTCCTCACCCTGACAACACTAAGAACCCTCCTCACCCTGAGAACACTAAGGAACTCCTCACCCTGAGAACACTAAGAACCTCCTCACCCTGAGAACACTAAGGACCTCCTCACCCTGAGAACACTAAGAACCTCCTCACCCCGAGAACACTAAGGACCTCCTCACCCTGAGAACACTAAGGACCTCCTCACCCTGACAACACTAAGAACCCTCCTCACCCTGACAACACTAAGAACCCTCCTCACCCTGAGAACACTAAGGACCTCCTCACCCTGACAACACTAAGAACCCTCCTCACCCTGAGAACACTAAGGACCTCCTCACCCTGAGAACACTAAGAACCTCCTCACCCTGAGAACACAAAGGACCTCCTCACCCTGAGAACACTAAGGACCTCCTCACCCTGAGAACACTAAGGACCTCCTCACCCTGAGAACACTAAGGACCTCCTCACCCTGAGAACACTAAGGACCTCCTCACCCTGAGAACACTAAGGACCTCCTCACCCTGAGAACACTAAGGACCTCCTCACCCTGACAACACTAAGAACTCTCCTCATCCTGACAACACTAAGAACCCTCCTCACCCTAAGAACCCTCCTCACCCTGACAACACTAAGAACCCTCCTCACCCTGACAAAACTAAGAACCCTCCTCACCCTGACAACACTAAGAACCCTCCTCACCCTGACAACACTAAGAACCCTCCTCACCCTGACAACACTAAGAACCCTCCTCACCCTAAGAACCCTCCTCACCCTGACAACACTAAGAACCCTCCTCACCCTGACAACACTAAGAACCCTCCTCACCCTGACAACACCCTCCTCACCCTGAGAACACTAAGAACCCTCCTCACCCTGACAACACTAAGAACCCTCCTCACCCTGACAAAACTAAGAACCCTCCTCACCCTGACAACACTAAGAACCCTCCTCACCCTGACAACACTAAGAACCCTCCTCACCCTGACAACACTAAGAACCCTCCTCACCCCAGACAACACTAAGAACCCTCCTCACCCTGACAACACTAAGAACCCTCCTCACCCTGAGAACACTAAGAACCCCCTCACCCTGACAACACTAAGAACCTCCTCACCCTGACAACACTAAGAACCCACCTCACCCAGAGAACACTAAGAACCCTCCTCACCCTGACAACACTAAGAACCCTCCTCACCCTGACAACACTAAGAACCGCCTCCTCACCCTGACAACACTAAGAACCCTCCTCACCCTGACAACACTAAGAAAGAACCCTCCTCACCCTGACAACACTAAGAACCCTCCTCACAACCTAAGAACCCTCCTCACCCTGACAACACTAAGAACCCTCCTCACCCTGACAACACTAAGAACCCTCCTCACCCTGACAACACTAAGAACCCTCCTCACCCTGACAACACTAAGAACCCTCCTCACCCTGAGAACACTAAGAACCCTCCTCACCCTGACAACACTAAGAACCCTCCTCACCCTGACAACACTAAGAACCCTCCTCACCCTGACAACACTAAGAACCCTCCTCACCCTGACAACACTAAGAACCCTCCTCACCCTGACAACACTAAGAACCCTCCTCACCCTGACAACACTAAGAACCCTCCTCACCCTGACAACACTAAGAACCCTCCTCACCCTGACAACACTAAGAACCATCCTCACCCTGACAACACTAAGAACCTCCTCACCCTGACAACACTAAGAACCTCCTCACCCTGAGAACAGTAACAAAGGCATCAAAATCCTCCTCTAGAGGTGCTCCCTCCATCGGTAGTGGCAGCCGGTAGTACCTGAGAGAGAGAGAGAGAGAGAGAGAGAGAGAGAGAGAGAGAGAGAGAGAGAGAGAGAGAGAGAGAGAGAGAGAGAGAGAGAAAAAGAAGAGAGAGACAGAGAGAGAGAGACAGAGACAGAGAGAGAGACAGAGAGAGAGAGAGAGAGAGACAGAGAGAGACAGAGAGACAGAGACAGAGAGAGAGAGAGAGAGAGAGAGACAGAGACAGAGAGAGAGAGAGAGAGAGAGAGAGAGAAGAGAGACAGAGAGAGAGAGACAGAGACAGAGAGAGAGACAGAGAGACAGAGACAGAGAGAGAGACAGAGAGAGAGAGAGAAAAAGAAGAGAGAAAGAGAGAAAGAACAGAGAAAGAGAGAAAGAACAGAGAGAGAGAAAGAGAGAGAGTGTTACTGTGTTTTCACAGGAGAAGTCCCATCTATTTTGTCAATATTGCCTTTATGTAGGTCACACCATAGGAAGACAACATTGACCTGGAATGAGACAGACAGTTATAAGAGACAACGGGTTACTAATATAATGTCTGTGTCCCAACTTGCACCCTATTCCCTATGTAGTGCACTACTTTTGACCAACGGTGGTTGGGAAACCTACGTCTACAACAAAAGAGGCCACCAGGGAGTTCCAGAGTACAGAGATACATAAGGAGGCCTGTTCTGCTCCCTGTCTTTATCACCAGATAACTAGGTCTGTATACACACACACACACACACACACACACACGTAAGTTGAAGAGGCACATTCAAACATGTTCTTTGTTGACGTTATATGGGGTCATCCCTCAGATCCAGATGGTTGTGTGGGAAGGAGAGGAGAGATGTAGACATGTCTGGAGAGGACTGGAGATGGCTGTTCATTACATCTCAATACAAGCTTTGGCTCCTCTGATCTGATTACTAACAGGATGCTAAAGGAGGCCTTCCCAAGTGGCACTCTATTCCCCATAGGGCCCTGGACAAAGTAGTGCACTAGATTAATCAAATGGGGTGACATTTGGGACGCATCCGATATCTCTCCTCCCTCGCCTCTCCGGAATGCAGAGCAGAGGGCTGAGAGAGAGAGAGCAGCAGAGAGAGGCAGAGAGAGAGAGGCAGAGAGAGAGCAGAGAGAGAGAGCAGCAGAAAGAGCAGAGAGAGAGAGAGGCAGAGAGAGCAGAGAGAGAGCAGAGAGAGAGGGCAGAGAGAGGCAGAGAGAGAGAGAGAGAAAGGGCAGAGAGAGCAGAGAGAGAGCAGAGAGGCAGAGAGAGAGAGCAGAGAGAGCAGAGGGCAGAGAGAGAGAGAGAGAGAGAGGGCAGAGAGAGAGAGAGAGAGAGAGAGAGCAGAGAGAGAGAGAGCAAAGAGAGAGCAGAGAGGGCAGAGAGCAGAGAGAGAGCAGAGAGGGCAGAGAGCAGAGAGAGAGCAGGCAGAGAGAGAGAGAGAGAGAGAGAGCAGAGCAGAGAGAGGGCAGAGAGAGGGGCAGAGAGAGGGGCAGAGAGAGAGAGGGCAGCAGAGAGAGGCAGAGAGAGCAGAGAGAGCAGAGAGAGAGAGAGCAGAGAGAGAGCAGAGAGGGCAGAGAGCAGAGAGAGAGCAGAGAGGGCAGAGAGCAGAGAGAGAGCAGAGAGGGCAGAGAGAGGGCAGAGAGAGAGCAGAGCAGAGAGAGCAGCAGAGAGAGCAGAGAGAGAGAGGCAGAGGGCAGAGAGAGGCAGAGAGAGAGAGCAGAGAGAGAGAGGGCAGAGCAGAGCAGAGAGGGCAGAGAGTGGGCAGAGCAGAGCAGAGAGAGGGCAGAGAGAGAGCAGAGAGAGAGAGAGAGTGGCAGAGAGAGCAGAGAGACAGAGAGACAGAGAGAGAGAGCAGAGAGAGCAGAGAGAGCACAGAGAGAGAGAACAGAGGGCAGAGAGAACATAGAAAGAGAGCAGTGAGATATCAGAGACAGAGCAGAGAAGAGAGAGAGAGCAGAGAGAGAGCAGAGAGAGCAGAGAGAGCAGAGAGAGCAGAGAGAGAGAGAAGAGCAGAGAGAGCGGAGAGAGTGAGCAGAGAGAGAGAAGAGCAGCAAGAGAGCAGAGAGAGAGAGCAGAGAGATAGCAGAGAGAGAGCAGAGAAGAGAGAATAGAGAGCAGAGAGAGCAGAGAGAGCAGAGAGAGTGAGCAGAGAGAGAGAGCAGAGAGAGAGCAGAGAGAGAGAGCAGAGAGAGAGCAGAGACAGAGCAGAGAGAGCAGAGAGAGCAGAGAGAGAGAGCAGAGAGAGAGAGCAGAGAGAGAGCAGAGAGAGAGCCAGAGAAGAGAGAACAGAGAGAGAGCAGAGAGAGAGAGGAGAGAGAGCAGAGAGAGAGCAGAGAGAGGAGGGCAGAGAGAGCAGAGGGAGAGAGAGAGAGAGCAGAGAGAGAGAGAGCAGAGAGAGAGAGAGGGCAGAGAGAGGGGGCAGAGAGAGCAGAGAGAGTGGGCAGAGAGAGGCAGAGCAGAGAGAGCAGAGAGAGAGAGAGCAGAGCCAGAGAGAGAGCAGAGAGAGAGAGCAGAGAGAGCAGAGCTGAGAGAGAGGGCAGAGAGAGAGAGCAGAGAGAGCAGAGAGAGGAGCAGAGAGAGAGAGCAGAGAGAGAGAGGGCAGGCAGAGAGAGAGCAGAGAGAGGGCAGGCAGAGAGAAAGAGCAGAGAGAGAGCAGAGAGAGCAGAGCAGAGAGAGAGCAGAGAGAGAGCAGAGAGAGAGCAGAGAGCAAAGTGAGAGAGCAGAGAGAGCAGAGAGAGGGCAGAGAGAGAGGGCAGAGAGAGAGAGCAGAGAGAGAGCAGGAGAGAGCAGAGAGATAGCAGAGAAAGAGAGAGCAGAGTTGGCTGAGAGAGCAGAGAGAGAGCAGAGAGAGAGAGAGAGGAGAGAACAGAACAGAGAGAGAGAGCAGAGAGAGAGCAGAGAGAGACAGAGAGAGCAGAGAGAGAGAGAGAGAGAGAGCAGAGAGAGAGCAGAGAGAGGGCAGAGAGAGCAGAGAGAGAGAGAGAGAGAGCAGAGAGACAGAGAGCAGAGAGAGACAGAGAGACAGAGAGAGAGCAGAGAGAGAGAGAGAGCAGAGAGACAGACAGAGAGCAGAGAGAGAGCAGAGAGAGAGAGAGAGAGAGCAGAGAGAGAGCAGAGAGAGAGAGAGCAGAGAGAGACAGAGAGAGAGCAGAGAGACAGAGACAGAGAGACAGAGACAGAGAGAGAGAGAGAGAGAGAGCAGAGAGACAGAGAGACAGAGAGAGAGAGAGAGAGAGAGAGTGGGCAGAGAGAGCAGAGAGACAGAGAGACAGAGAGACAGAGAGACAGAGAGACAGAGAGACAGAGAGACAGAGAGTGGGCAGACAGCATGTTGCATTGTGTCAATAAGAAGAAAAAAGAAAATAAACTAATCACACATTAAAATATTGAAAAAAGAAAATAAACTAATCACACATTAAAATATTGAAAAAAGAAGGAGTGAAAAAGAGGAAGTGACTATGAACCTGTAGAGAGGCATGGTGAACAGAGGTCTCCTGTAGACCTCCTCTGTGACCTGGATGTCCTCCTCACAGGTGATGGTCATCCTCTGAGGCTCGCCCTTGAAGTGCTCGATATCGTTATACACGTAGAACACGTTATCGTTCAACTTGGCAAAGTCGTGGAGCTGGAGAGAAACCAGAGAGCATCAGAGTGGAGCTAGAGAAACCAGAAAGCATCAGAGTGGAGCGAGAGAAACCAGAGAGCATCAGAGTGGAGCTAGAGAAACCAGAGAGCATCAGAGTGGAGCTAGAGAAACCAGAGAGCATCAGAGTCTTATTATTGACGTTAGGAAACAGATAATTTTACCTGCTTTGTTTGTTCGTTGTAATGATTTTTCTTTCTTTAACTAATATCATTTTGATCCAATATATCTACTTGTCTTGAGTATCAGACCTGCAGAAATTATGGTATCTTGATGTGCTAGCTAATCAGCTGACTGTTTGCATTTAAAAGATGCATTCTTGAGACAGCTTGTCGTTTCACCACTCAAAGCGTAAGAGAACTGCACTGCTGAGATGGCAGAGGTCTGCCTTGTAATGAGGATGACTAGTACTCTGGACTGATGTGTGGGGAGCTTTCAGCACCCGATTCTGCTGCAGAGGAAACATCACCCAGGTGGGTGTTACACAGGGCTGCTGGAGGAGTCCTTCAGGGGCTACAGAGAACAACGTCTGAGGACACATCTACAACCACAACCATTACCAACCCTGTCCCTACCAACCCTGTCCCTACCAACCCTACCAACCCTGTCCCTACCAACCCTGTCCCTACCAACCCTACCAACCCTGTCCCTACCAACCCTGTGTCATGACGTTGGCCTGGGGGTAGGTTTATGACAGTAATAAATACCTCTTCCCCCCTTGTTCCTCTCTCTCTACCCTACATTTGTAAACCCCTTGGTTAACATAGAGATTCTGGGAACATCAGAAGGTGGGGGAAATTAACTATAGTTCAGTTCGGTTGTCATCTGAGACATTCTCCTCAATGATAAGATGACATAAACTCTACAGTGGAAAGTCTACACATCAGAGTTATTGGATTCACATGGAATTGTTGTTCAATTTAAATGTTTGAATATGAAATTATTTGTGATGGGATGAAATGTGATTTTAGCTTCTAAAATGTGAGAATTGTGTTTTCATAAGGTTAGGCTCTGCTCAAATCAGTGGCCCGCCATTGTGAAGGTCATGGGCTATAAAACTTTTCAGACACACCCTTCTCGCTCCACCATATAAAGCCTTGACGACAATATACAGTGGGGCAAAAAAGTATTTAGTCAGCCACCAACTGTGCAAGTTCTCCCACTTAAAAATATGAGAGAGGCCTGTAATTTTCATCAAAGGTACACTTCAACTATGACAGACAAAATGAGAAAAAAAATCCAGAAAATCACGTTGTAGGATTTTTAATGAATTTATTTGCAAATTATGGTGGAAAATAAGTGTTTCATGTCATTCTGCCCCTGAACAGGCAGTTAACCCACTGTTCTTAGGCCGTCATTGAAAATAAGAATGTGTTCTTAACTGACTTGCCTAGTTAAATAAAAGGTATAAAAATAATAATAAAATAAAAATCGGCAAATCGGCGCCCAAAAATACCGATTTCCGATTGTTCAAATCGGCCCTAATTATTCAGGTCATTCCGATTAATCGGTCGACCTCTAATCTGTAGTGTAGACAAGCTGTCTACTGCTGGATCAAGAGGGACATTGGGTTTATTAGTAGGAGGAGGCCAGTATATTGATAGATAAAGAAGAGGTTTCTGGGTTTATTAGTAGGAGGAGGACAGTATATTGATAGATAAAGAGGAGGTTTCTAGGTTTATTAGTAGGAGGCCAGTATATTGATAAATAAAGAGGAGGTTTATGGGTTTATTAGGAGGAGGAGGCCAGTATATTGATAGATAGAGGTTTATGGGTTTATTAGTAGGAGGAGGCCAGTATATTGATAGATAAAGAGGAGGTTTATGGGTTTATTAGTAGGAGGAGGCCAGTATATTGATAGATAAAGAGGAGGTTTATAGGTTTATTAGTAGGAGGAGGCCAGTATATTGATAGATAAAGAGGAGGTTTATGGGTTTATTAGAAGGAGGAGGCCAGTATATAGATAGATAAAGAGGATGTTTCTAGGTTTATTAGTAGGAGGCCAGTATATTGATAGATAGAGGTTTATGGGTTTATTAGAAGGAGGAGGCCAGTATATTGATAGATAAAGAAAGGAGGAGGCCAGTATATTGATAGATAAAGAGGAGGTTTATGGGTTTATTAGAAGGAGGAGGCCAGTATATAGATAGATAAAGAGGATGTTTCTAGGTTTATTAGCAGGAGGCCAGTATATTGATAGATAAAGAGGAGGTTTATGGGTTTATTAGCAGGAGGAGGCCAGTATATTGATAGATAAAGAGGAGGTTTCTAGGTTTATTAGTAGGAGGAGGCCAGTATATTGATAGATAAAGAGGAGGTTTCTGGGTTTATTAGTAGGAGGAGGCCAGGTCACCTCCTTCCTGATGGTGAGCTCCAGGGTCTCCACCGTCTCCTCCTTGTCCAGGCCATGGAGATTCTCATGGAGGTTCTCCTTCCTCCGCGGGGTGTATGGAACAAAGTTCTCCTCCAGGTGCAGGAACACCACCGGTTCCTCACGCACACAGAAGAACATCACCTCCTGGGAAGAGAGGAGAGAAATCATATGGCCTACATTCAAAAAGAGGCAGTAATTAATAAGATGATGTAGACAGGGGAAACCTGATCCTAGATCAGCCCTCTAAAACCCAGATACTTTTTGAATACAGGCCCAGGAATAATAACTAGTCAACAGGCCAATTATTTGGTTGTAGAATCTGTGAAGTTTTGTTCCAAACCCAATTGGAAACATTCCGTTGTCATTTGACGTGTACCACATGAGTCAGGAATTGATCATGAACTCGCTGCTATATAATTACGTTTATTTCATTTGGATTACAGTGAGTTTCCATACTGGACTCACGACCATGAGAGATATTCTTTATTTTCCTTCATTCCACATGGGGATACCTTCCAAATGGCACCCTGTTCCCTATACAGAGCCCTATGGGCCCTGGTCAAATGGCACCCTATTCCCTATACAGAGCCCTATGGGCCCTGGTCAAATGGTACCCTATTCCCTATACAGAGCCCTATGGGCCCTGGTCAAATGGTACCCTATTCCCTATACAGAGCCCTATGGGCCCTGGTCAAATGGTACCCTATTCCCTATACAGAGCCCTATGGGCCCTGGTCAAATGTAGTGCACTTTATAGGGAATGGGGTGCCATTTGCCACACAGCCAGGGTTTGTCCTTAGTGGCACAGTGCGTCTGTCCCAAAGCACGGACAGAGTACCTGACCCCTCAAAATATTTATCCACGTTAGACAGACAGACAGACAGACAGACAGACAGACAGACAGACAGACAGACAGACAGAGACAGACAGACAGACAGACAGACAGACAGACAGACAGACAGACAGACAGACAGACAGACAGACAGACAGACAGTTTGACAGACAGACAGACAGACAGACAGACAGACAGACAGACAGACAGACAGACAGACAGAAGACAGACAGACAGACGGACAGACAGACAGACAGACAGACAGACAGACAGACAGACAGACAGACAGACAGACAGAAGATACAGACAGACAGACAGACAGACGACAGACAGAGACAGACAGACAGACAGACAGACAGACAGACAGACAGACAGACAGACAGACAGACAGACAGACAGACAGACAGACAGACAGACAGACAGACAGACAGACAGACAGACAGACAGACAGACAGACAGACAGACAGACAGACAGACAGACAGACAGACAGACAGACAGACAGACAGACAGACAGACAGACAGACAGACAGACAGACAGACAGACAGACAGACAGACAGACAGACAGACAGACAGACAGACAGACAGACAGACAGACAGACAGAAGGCTCAGTGAGCATAGTCTTGCTATTGAGAAAGGCCACCGTAGACAGACCTGGCTCTCAAGAGAAGACAAGCTATGTGCACACTGCCCACAAAATGAGGTGGAAACTGAGCTGCACTTCCTAACCTCCTGCCAAATGTATGAAAAAAAAAATCTAATTTTGATAAACTCCCATGGGTGAAATACCACAGTGTGCCATCACAGCAGCAATATGTGTGACCTGTTGCCACAAGAAAAGGCCAAACAGTGAAGAACAAACACCATTGTAAATACAACCCATATTTATGTTTATTTTCCCTTTTGTACTTTAACTATTTGCACATCGTTACAACACTGTACACATTACATTTGCAATGTCTTTATTCTTTTGGAACTTCTGTGAGTGTAATGTTTACTGTTCATTTGTATTGTTTATTTCACTTCTGTTAATTATCTACTTCACTTGCCTTGGCAATGTTAACATGTGTTTCCCATAGCAATAAAGCCCCTTGAATTGAAATTGAGAGACAGACAGAGATACAGAGACACAGAGAGAGGAAGACAGAGAGACCGAGACAGAAAGACAGAGACACAGAAAGGGAGAGGGAGAGAGAGAGAGAGAGACATAGACAGAGAGAGAGAGAGAGAGACAGAAAGAGAGACAGAGACAGAGAGACACAGAGACAGAGACAGACACAGAGAGACAAAGAGAGAGAGAGAGACATAGACAGAGAGAGAGACAGAGAGAGACACAGAGAGAGAGAGAGACAGAGAGACAGAGACAGAGAGACACAGAGACAGACACAGAGAGAGACACAGAGAGACAGAGACAGAGAGAGATACACAAAGACAGACACAGAGAGACAGAGAGAGAGAGAGAGAGACAGAGACACAGAGACAGAGAAACACAGATCCACAAAGAATTCAAAAACAAATCCAATTTTGATAAACTCCCATATCTACTGGGTGAAATTCCACAGTGTGCCATCACAGCAGCAAGATTTGTGACCTGTTGCCACGAGAAAAGGGCAACCAGTGAAGAACTAACACCATTGTAAATTCAACCCATATTTATGCTTATTTATTTTATCTTGTGTCCTTTAACCATTTGTACATTGTTTAAACACTGTATATATATAATATGACATTTGTAATGTCTTTATTGTTTTGAAACTTCTCTATGTGTAATGTTTACTGTTAATTTTTATTGTTTATTTCACTTTATATATTCACTTTATATATTATCTACCTCACTTGCTTTGGCAATGTTAACACATGTTTCCCATGCCAATAAAGCCCTTGAATTGAATTGAATTGAATTGAAACACAGACCTAAGGGTCAACAGTAGTACACTATGAAGAAAATAGAGTTTCCCCCCCGAGGGCAGTGCACTAACCTCATGCCCTTGACTCTGTAGTCTTTGGAGGACCTGTTTGAAGCCATTCAGGCTGGGCTGGCCCATGCCGTACAGCGGGTAGCTTCCTTTCACCTGGCGGTAGTTTGGCGCTCCGTAGCTGCCTGTAGTGTTGAGGACGTCAGCCTTGCTGTACACGTCCTGGACCATGAAGAACTCACCCTACAGACACACAGTCACTCAAACAATCAAATACATGCATTTAGAAACACCCTTTTTCCATCAGCAGCTGCTGTTGGGGGCACAGTAGAGTCAGTACGGGCCCTGGTCAAATGGCACCCTATTCCCTATACAGAGCCCTATGGGCCCTGGCCCTGGGGGTACAGTAGAGTCAGTATGGGCCCTGGTCAAATGGCACCCTATTCCCTATACAGAGCCCTATGGGCCCTGGCCCTGGGGGCACAGTAGAGTCAGTACGGGCCCTGGTCAAATGGCACCCTATTCCCTATACAGAGCCCTATGGGCCCTGGGGGCACAGTAGAGTCAGTACGGGCCCTGGTCAAATGGCACCCTATTCCCTATACAGAGCCCTATGGGCCCTGGCCCTGGGGGTACAGTAGAGTCAGTATGGGGAACACTTAAAGTGAACCTACATACCTGCCCAGGGACTACATACCTGCCCAGGGACTACATACCTGCCCAGGGACTACATACCTGCCCAGTGACTACATACCTGCCCAGTGACTATGGCTAACCCCATTTACATGGATGTTGCATTACTGTAATATAGATGTTGACTAATGTGCATTGTCCCCTATAAATAAATAAATACCTACCAGGACTTCATAACACATTTATTCAAGGTGGTCTTTATAGCATCAGTGTGAAGTGAGCAACATTAGCGATTAGTAACAATAGTATGTTGAAGGGTGCCTCCGCTTCCACTGTTGTGGATAACCGTTAATGTTGCTCGTTTCACACTGATCTCTGTCGCCTCGTCATTCATTATCAGATGTCAATCCTTGTTTCAAGCGGTCAGGTGAAACCGTAGTGATCTATGTGAGTAAACAACCTGCCCGGTAACAATAAGGGTCTGGGCATGCCTGAACAGCTCTGTGACAGGTGATAGGTGGATCAGAAGGACCAATGGCCACGCAAGATGATAAAAACATCATCAATGTGAAGTAACAAGGGGTAACAACATCAATGTGAAGTAACAACATCAATGTGAAGTAACAAGGGGTAACAACATCAATGTGAAGTAACAACATCAATGTGAAGTAACAAGGGGTAACAACATCAATGTGAAGTAACAAGGGGTAACAACAACATCAATGTGAAGTAACAACAACATCAATGTGAAGTAACAAGGAGTAACAACAACATCAATGTGAAGTAACAACAACATCAATGTGAAGTAACAAGGAGTAACAACAACATCAATGGGAAGTAACAACAACATCAATGTGAAGTAACAAGGAGTAACAACATCAATGTGAAGTAACAAGGGGTAACAACATCAATGTGAAGTAACAAGGGGTAACAACATCAATGTGAAGTAACAACAACATCAATGTGAAGTAACAAGGGGTAACAACATCAATATGAAGTAACAACAACATCAATGTGAAGTAACAAGGAGTAACAACATCAATGTGAAGTAACAAGGGGTAACAACATCAATGTGAAGTAACAACATCAATGTGTAGTAACAACATCAATGTGAAGTAACAAGGGGTAACAACAACAATGTGAAGTAACAAGGGGTAACAACATCAATGTGAAGTAACAAGGGGTAACAACATCAATGTGAAGTAACAAGGGGTAACAACAACATCAATGTGAAGTAACAAGGGGTAACAACAACATCAATGTGAAGTAACAAGGAGTAACAACATCAATGTGAAGTAACAAGGGGTAACAACATCAATATGAAGTAACAAGGGGTAACAACATCAATATGAAGTAACAAGGAGTAACAACATCAATATGAAGTAACAAGGGGTAACAACATCAATATGAAGTAACAAGGGGTAACAACATCAATGTGAAGTAACAAGGGGTAACAACATCAATATGAAGTAACAAGGGGTAACAACATCAATATGAAGTAACAAGGGGTAACAACATCAATGTGAAGTAACAAGGGGTAACAACATCAATATGAAGTAACAAGGGGTAACAACAACATCAATATGAAGTAACAACAACATCAATGTGAAGTAACAAGGGGTAACAACATCAATGTGAAGTAACAAGGGGTAACAACAACAATGTGAAGTAACAAGGGGTAACAACAACATCAATGTGAAGTAACAAGGGGTAACAACAACAATGTGAAGTAACAAGGAGTAACAACATCAATGTGAAGTAACAAGGGGTAACAACAACAATGTGAAGTAACAAGGGGTAACAACAACATCAATGTGAAGTAACAACAACATCAATGTGAAGTAACAACAACATCAATGTGAAGTAACAAGGGGTAACAACATCAATATGAAGTAACAAGGGGTAACAACATCAATGTGAAGTAACAACAACATCAATGTGAAGTAACAAGGGGTAACAACATCAATATGAAGTAACAACAACATCAATGTGAAGTAACAAGGGGTAACAACATCAATGTGAAGTAACAAGGGGTAACAACATCAATGTGAAGTAACAACAACATCAATGTGAAGTAACAAGGGGTAACAACATCAATATGAAGTAACAAGGGGTAACAACATCAATGTGAAGTAACAAGGGGTAACAACATCAATGTGAAGTAACAACATCAATGTGAAGTAACAACAACATCAATGTGAAGTAACAACAACATCAATATGAAGTAACAAGGGGTAACAACATCAATGTGAAGTAACAAGGGGTAACAACATCAATGTGAAGTAACAAGGGGTAACAACATCAATGTGAAGTAACAAGGGGTAACAACATCAATGTGAAGTAACAAGGGGTAACAACATCAATATGAAGTAACAACAACATCAATGTGAAGTAACAAGGGGTAACAACATCAATGTGAAGTAACAAGGGGTAACAACATCAATGTGAAGTAACAACAACATCAATGTGAAGTAACAAGGGGTAACAACATCAATGTGAAGTAACAAGGGGTAACAACATCAATATGAAGTAACAAGGGGTAACAACATCAATGTGAAGTAACAAGGGGTAACAACATCAATGTGAAGTAACAAGGGGTAACAACAACATCAATGTGAAGTAACAAGGGGTAACAACAACATCAATGTGAAGTAACAAGGGGTAACAACATCAATGTGAAGTAACAAGGGGTAACAACATCAATATGAAGTAACAAGGGGTAACAACATCAATGTGAAGTAACAAGGAGTAACAACATCAATATGAAGTAACAAGGGGTAACAACATCAATATGAAGTAACAAGGGGTAACAACATCAATGTGAATTAACAAGGAGTAACAACAACATCAATATGAAGTAACAACAACATCAATGTGAAGTAACAAGGGGTAACAACATCAATGTGAAGTAACAAGGAGTAACAACAACATCAATGTGAAGTAACAAGGGGTAACAACATCAATGTGAAGTAACAACAACATCAATATGAAGTAACAAGGGGTAACAACATCAATGTGAAGTAACAAGGGGTAACAACAACATCAATGTGAAGTAACAAGGGGTAACAACAACATCAATGTGAAGTAACAAGGGGTAACAACAACATCAATGTGAAGTAACAAGGGGTAACAACATCAATGTGAAGTAACAAGGGGTAACAACAACAATGTGAAGTAACAAGGGGTAACAACATCAATGTGAAGTAACAGAGGGGTAACAACAACATCAATGTGAAGTAACAGGGGTAACAACATCAAATGAAGTAACAAGGGGTAACAACATCAATATGAAGTAACAAGGGGTAACAACATCAATATGAAGTAACAAGGGGTAACAACATCAATATGAGTAACAAGGGGTAACAACATCAATATGAAGTAACAAGGGGTAACAACATCAATGTGAAGTAACAAGGGGTAACAACATCAATATGAAGTAACAAGGGGTAACAACATCAATGTGAAGTAACAAGGGGTAACAACATCAATATGAAGTAACAACAACATCAATGTGAAGTAACAAGGGGTAACAACATCAATGTGAAGTAACAACAACATCAATATGAAGTAACAAGGGGTAACAACATCAATGTGAAGTAACAACAACATCAATATGAAGTAACAAGGGGTAACAACATCAATATGAAGTAACAAGGGGTAACAACATCAATGTGAAGTAACAAGGGGTAACAACATCAATATGAAGTAACAAGGGGTAACAACAACAATGTGAAGTAACAGGGGGGTAACAACATCAATATGAAGTAACAAGGGGTAACAACATCAATATGAAGTAACAAGGGGTAACAACATCAATATGAAGTAACAAGGGGTAACAACATCGCTGTGAAGTAACAAGGGGTAACAACATCAATATGAAGTAACAAGGGGTAACAACATCAATATGAAGTAACAAGGGGTAACAACATCAATATGAAGTAACAAGGGGTAACAACATCAATGTGAAGTAACAAGGGGTAACAACATCAATATGAAGTTCAAGGGGTAACAACATCAATATGAAGTAACAAGGGGTAACAACATCAATGTGAAGTAACAAGGGGTAACAACATCAATGTGAAGTAACAAGGGGTAACAACATCAATATGAAGTAACAAGGGGTAACAACATCAATATGAAGTAACAAGGGGTAACAACATCAATATGAAGTAACAAGGGGTAACAACATCAATATGAAGTAACAAGGGGTAACAACATCAATGTGAAGTAACAAGGGGTAACAACATCAATATGAAGTTACAAGGGTAACAACATCAATATGAAGTAACAAGGGGTAACAACATCAATATGAAGTAACAAGGGGTAACAACATCAATATGAAGTAACAAGGGGTAACAACATCAATGTGAAGTAACAAGGGGTAACAACAACATCAATATGAAGTAACAAGGGGTAACAACAACAATATGAAGTAACAAGGGGTAACAACAACAATATGAAGTAACAAGGGGTAACAACATCAATATGAAGTTACAAGGGGTAACAACAGATGAAGTAACAAGGGGTAACAACATCATGAAGTAACAAGGGGTAACAACATCAATATGAAGTAACAAGGGGTAACAACATCAATATGAAGTAACAAGGAAGTAACAACATCAATATGAAGTAACAAGGGGTAACAACAACATCAATGTGAAGTAACAAGGGGTAACAACATCAATATGAAGTAACAAGGGGTAACAACATCAATATGAAGTAACAAGGGGTAACAACATCAATGTGAAGTAACAAGGGGTAACAACATCAATGTGAAGTAACAAGGGGTAACAACATCAATATGAAGTAACAAGGGGTAACAACAACATCAATATGAAGTAACAAGGGGTAACAACAACAATGTGAAGTAACAACAACATCAATGTGAAGTAACAAGGGGTAACAACATCAATATGAAGTAACAAGGGGTAACAACATCAATGTGAAGTAACAAGGGGTAACAACATCAATATGAAGTAACAAGGGGTAGGTCTGGAGAGAGAGAGGGCTGCTGTCAGATCATTTTGATCCAGGTCTCCTCTCTTCTTAAATATCTCAATGTAAATGCTGAACAAAACAATGATGTTGGCCAAGTAGTGTTCAGGCATTGAGTCTGGGGGGCTGTGGTGTTTCTTCCTCAGGCATTGACCAGTTCTCTTCCTACAAGTAGTGTTCAGGTGAGTGTTCAGGCATTGAGTGTCAGGCTGAGTCTGGGGGGGTTCTTCCTACCCGTACCAAGTAGTGTTCAGGCATTGAGTCTGGGGGGGGTTCTTCCTACCTGTACCAAGTAGTGTTCAGGCATTGAGTCTGATATCCGGCCCACTTTGTAGTTTGTTCTGAAGAGGTCATCGTGGATCTGAAATTCCTGTCTGCAATTATATCTGGAATACAGAAGATAACGTAGCCGTCATCTGCAACATGGTGAAACAAAGCATTCAATCCCTCTCAGTGGTACTGTGGTTTCCACTGGAGACCGACCCAACATTTCATTAGTCAGATAAGATAAATGACCTTATCTTTTGAACCCAAGACAAGACAAATTAGATAACAACACACACACACACACACACACACAACTCAACTACCCCCGTCCCGTCCCCCGTCCCCACACTTCACCATTCACCCCCATCCCCCCCGTCCCCACACACTTCACCATTCACCCCCATCCCCCCCCACCCCTCTCCCCATCCATTCACACCTTAGTGATCAAAGCCTCAGGGATTCTCATGGTAAACATCCCTTGGATGGTGGTTACGTGACTTGAATGATTGGAGGCGTGATGAGACTTACGTGATGACGACAGGCGCCACCTTGTTAGTGATGATAGACTTGGCCTTGCCGCTGTGGATCTTCACCGTCTGGGAAGAGCTCATGCTGAGAGACTGCCTGCTGTTCACCGCCCCGTTGCCATGGAGACTCTCAAGCGGAGGAGGATGCTGGGGCGCTGCTACAGAGGATATGGAGCCTGAGACAGAGACGGGTTGTGGCGCTGCGCTGGCAGTTGTACCCATACTCCACAAGCAGCTGGGGACGACAAGAGGAGAGTGGACTCAGACACAGGAAGTCAAACAGAGGAACAGAGGAGAGTGGACTCAGACACAGGAAGTCAAACAGAGGAACAGAGGAGAGGACTTTGATTCAGACACAGGAAGTCAAACAGAGGAACAGAGGAGAGGACTTTGACTCAGACACAGGAAGTCAAACAGAGGAACTGAGGAACAGAGGAGAGGACTTTGATTCAGACACAGGAAGTCAAACAGAGGAACAGAGGAACAGAGGAGAGGACTTTGACTCAGACACAGGAAGTCAAACAGAGGAACAGAGGAGAGGACTTTGATTCAGACACAGGAAGTCAAACAGAGGAACAGAGGAGAGGACTTTGACTCAGACACAGGAAGTCAAACAGAGGAAGAGGAACAGAGGAGAGGACTTTGATTCAGACACAGGAAGTCAAACAGAGGAACAGAGGAGAGGACTTTGATTCAGACACAGGAAGTCAAACAGAGGAACAGAGGAGAGGACTTTGACTCAGACACAGGAAGTCAAACAGAGGAACAGAGGAACAGAGGAGAGGACTTTGACTCAGACACAGGAAGTCAAACAGAGGAACAGAGGAACAGAGGAGGGGACTTTGACTCAGACACAGGAAGTCAAACAGAGGAACAGAGGAACAGAGGAGAGGACTTTGACTCAGACACAGGAAGTCAAACAGAGGAACAGAGGAGAGGACTTTGACTCAGACACAGGAAGTCAAACAGAGGAACAGAGGAACAGAGGAGAGGACTTTGACTCAGACACAGGAAGTCAAACAGAGGAACAGCAGTGGGGACTCAGTCACACTATGAGGCCACACTGAGGCACACTTGCATGCATACTATAGAGGTTTCACAAATCTGTGTTGATTCCAACACCACGTTCAAATTTTAGCCTGCTGATTGAAAGAGGAAACGTATGAATAGTGAAATATAACAATGAGACAATTTCTCTCATTGCTTTTCTTGATGATGTTTCTAACGTACTTCCAGCTGCTTTCTCAGAACATACCAAGCAGTAAACCCTGATTCTAGATCTGTACCGCTCAACATTTCAACAGGCTTACATCAATCCTGAGGTTGGGTGTGTTTCAATGTTAATTATAGCCTCATCTGATGCTGAGCCCTCTGCTACAGCCTTCAACAACAATCTGAGCAGGCATCCATCTGCAGCACCTCTCTGAATAAACCCAGGGCATCTCAATCTTTTCCCTAGTGCACTACTGTTGACCAGAGCACAATGGGCCCTGGTCAACAGTAGTGCACTATATAGGGAATAGGGTGGTATTTGGTAAACAGACACAGGGCTTTGCAGTGAAGCAGATTAAACAAAAGATGAGCCTCCCCGCCGCTCTGCTCCACTCAGACCAGCAAGCAGGGGCCGACCCCGACCCGCCACAGCTGGCCTGAGACCAACGGCAGACACTCCATCCCCCTAAACACACACACACACAAAGACAGACCAGGACACACACACACGCACAATCCGAGGGAAGGCAGGTAGCCTAGTAGTTAGAGCGTTGGGCCAGTAACAGAAAGATTACTGGATCGAATCCCCGAGCTGACAAAGTAAAAAGCGATCGTTCTGCCCCTGAACAAGGCAGTTAACCCACTGTACCCCTGAACAAGGCAGTTAACCCACTGTTCCCCTGAACAAGGCAGTTAACCCACTGTTCCCCTGAGCAAGGCAGTTAACCCACTGTTCCCCTGAGCAAGGCAGTTAACCCACTGTTCCCCTGAGCAAGGCAGTTAACCCACTGTTCCCCTGAGCAAGGCAGTTAACCCACTGTTCCCCTGAGCAAGGCAGTTAACCCACTGTTCCCCTGAGCAAGGCAGTTAACCCACTGTTCCCCTGAGCAAGGCAGTTAACCCACTGTTCCCCGGGCGGCGAAGACGTGGATGTCGATTAAGGCAGACCCCCACACCGCTCTGATTCAGAGGGTTAAATGCAGAAGAAACATTTCAGTTGAATGCATTCTGTTGTACAACTGACTAGATATCCCCCTTTCCCCATTCCACTTCCACCCTGGGGCATCCAGAGAGAGACTTCAGAAATATATGTCCTTTTCAGATCAAACTTGCTAGAAAAAACAGACAATGTCGCAGGTGGCTTATTAATGACCAAAGTCTCGTGTTTCTGTGTGTTTATTATATTATAATTAAGTCTATGATTCGATAGAGCAGTCTGAGCGGTTGCAGGTAGCAGCAGGCTCGTAAGCATTCATTCAAAACAGCACTTTCCTGCGTTTGCCAGCAGCACTTCACAATGCTTGAAGCACAGCGCTGTTTATTACTTCAAGCCTATCAACTCCCGAGATCAGGCTGGCAATACTATAGTGCCTATAAGAACATCCAATAGTCAAAGGTTTATGAAATACAAATGGTACAGAGAGAAATAGTCCTATAATTCCTATAATAATTACAACCTAAGACTTCTTAACTGGGAATATTTATTTTTTATTTTACCTTTATTTAACTAGGCAAGTCAGTTAAGAACAAATTCTTATTTTCAATGACGGCCTAGGAACAGTGGGTTAACTGCCTGTTCAGGGGCAGAACGACAGATTGTACCTTGTCAGCTCGGGGATTTGAACTTGCAACCTTTCGGTTACTAGTCCAACTTTGAAGACTCGTGTTATATATTATATTAAGTTAAAATAAAAGTGTTAATTCAGTATTGTTGTAATTGTCATTATTACAAATAAATATGTAAAAAATACATTTAAAAAATAACTTTATTTATTTTGTATTAATAAATAAATAAATAAAATTGTCCGATTAATCGGTATCAGCTTTTTTTGGTCCTCCAATAAATCGGTATTAAAAAAATCATAAATCGGTCAACCACTAGTTAGAATATAAATAATAGTGGGCACTTTGAATACAGTTTTGTTTGACATGACAATAAATGGAAACGCCATGGTTAGTGTGACAGGGTAGGAACCAAAGTGATGTTCAGTGTTTCCTAGGGGACCCTATAATCTTTGGCTTCATTAAATATTTATTCATATAGCCAACATATTCATGCTTCTCCTATTCCTCTTTGATTTAGAAGATACTGTTAGCTAGCCAGCTAACTAGCGATTAGCATTAGTGGCTAACACGATTTAGCTTAACTTGCTAAGAAAATACAAACTAGCTGTTTGCAGATGTAAGAAACACAAACCTATACTGTAATCATAGAACGCTTGTGGATTTATAAAGATCAAAGTGGAAACAACATCGTGGTCATCTACATTGCTGCATGTGCTGCATTGACCATGCAGACTGAACGAAAGTGTCTCGTGGTCAAGCGACAACAAATGAGTGACAGGGGGCGGGGCTTAGTCTGTGTGGAAAGGGGCGTGTTTTGAAACTTCTGTATGTGTAATGTTTACTGTTCATTTTTATTGTTTATATCACTTTTGTATATTATCTACCTCACTTGCTTTGGCAATGTTATCACATGTTTCCCATGCCAATAAAGCCCTTGAATTGAATTGAATTGAATTGAGAGAGAGAGAGGTGAGGGATGACTCAAGTAGCGGAGTAAACTATAAAAATGGACGTAACACAACGGCGTATCACATTTAACAAACCAAACATTCAAATACCGTTATAGAAGCTAGAGTAAAAACCCAAATCAGTCCGTTCATAAATACCAGTATATAGTCAAATACGGTATACCTTAGGTACAGTCAAATCAAAGCTTTCAGGTAGACATGATCTGAAACAGAGGCGACGTCCTAAATGGAACCAAACTCCCTTCATAGTGACTAATCTTGACCAGAGCCCTTTCATCTAAAGGGAATAGGCTGCCATTCGAGACACCAAACTCCCTTCATAGTGACTAATCTTGACCAGAGCCCTTTCATCTAAAGGGAATAGGCTGCCATTCGAGACACCAAACTCCCTTCATAGTGACTAATCTTGACCAGAGCCCTTTCATCTAAAGGGAATAGGCTGCCATTCGAGACACACGCAGAATGTTCCCAAACAGTTGCCTTGGTTACAACATGACTAAATAGCAGTGGCGTGCCGTGGGCCTGGGGCCTGGGCCTTCAGTGAGGTCCTACACAGTCCCACCCGAATTAATCCACCTCGTATTACCATCATTATGATGCCACGGCTCTAGACACTATACATTTAGACAGAAACGCAGTATAACCAGGCGTTGTGTCGCACCCAAAGCAGTTTCACCGTGATGATAAAGACACATAACTATTCACTGAAAATAAAAGAGAGAAAACAAATAATTTGCAACACAGGCTATTTGCCATTTTATTTTATTAATATATAGGCTATTTAATATTAACGAAATAAAATGCGAAACATACAGACACATTTAATAAAAAATCAAATGCATTGTATGCCTACTCACCAAAGACTGATTATTTGAACACAAAATCCATCCTCCTTTCTTTCCTCAAGAAGACTTCAATGACTCTGTTGTACAGTCTATCTGTGCATCTTAGTTCCACCAATAAGTCCTTTTCTATCGACATGGAGGCTAAATGCTGAAAGCCGAGTCTGTCCAGTAGCATTTCTGGAATACGTTTTGATTCGCTTTAAGGCCGAGAATGAGCGCTCGACAGAAGCCGTGGGCACGGGGATAGTCACTGTCACACATGCCAATGTGTAAAGTTGCCCCATGTCCTCATTCACATTTTTCTGCTTAAAGAAATCAAGGAGATCAGAGGGACTTTTCCCTTCAAAAATCAGTCATAGCATACATTAAAGTCAGTTCTGTTTTTAGCTTGGATAGGTCGAACAGTGTTCCGTGACTCTCTGTTAAGCTGCAGAAGGCTGTTTGTGGGAATTTTTCCCGGTAGGTCTGAAAGTGCTGGGGGTCCAGGAGGGAGAGTGTCACGCCCTGGTCTTAGTATTTAGTGTTTTCTTTATTATTTTGGTCAGGCCAGGGTGTGACATAGGTATTTATGTGGTGTGTTTTGTCTAGGGGTTTTTTGTAGGTTATGGGATTGTGGTTTAGTGAAGTAGTCTAGGTAAGTCTATGGTTGTCTGGAGCGGTTCTCAATCAGAGGCAGGTGTTTATCGTTGTCTCTGATTGGGAACCATATTTAGGCAGCCATATTCTTTGAGTGTTTCGTGGGTGATTGTTCCTGTCTCTGTGTTTGTTGTCACCAGATAGGTCTGTTTCGGTTTTTCACGTTTTATGTTTTGTATATTGTTTATATTTTTCATCTTTATTTAAGATTTTTATCACTTACCACGCTGCGTTTTGGTCCGCCTCTCTTTCGACAGAAGAAAACCATTACAGAATCACCCACCACAACAGGACCAAGCAGCGTGGTGACAGGCAGGAGCAGCGAAATCCAGATTTCTGGACATGGGAGGAGATATTGGATGGTAAAGGACCCTGGGCACAGCCAGGAGAATATCGCCGTCCCAAAGAAGAGCTGGAGGCGGCGAAGGCGGAGAGGCGCTGGTATGTGGAGGCAGCACGGCGACGCAGATGGAAGCCCGAGAGTCAGCCCCAAATGTCTTGGTGGGGGGCACACAGTGAGTATGGCGAAGCCAGATAGGAGACCTGCACCAACTTCCTGTGCTTACCGGGGGGCTGGAGAGACCGGGCAGGCACCGTGTTATGCTGTGGAGCGCACGGTGTCTCCAGTGCGGGTGCATAGCCCGGTGCGGTACATACCAGCTCCTCGTATCGGCCGGGCTAGAGTGAGCTTCGAGCCAAGTGTCATGAAGCCGGCTCTACACATCTGGTCTCCAGTGCGTCTCCTTGGGCCGGCTTACATGGCACCAACCTTGCGCACGGTGTCCACGGTTCGCCTGCATAGCCCAGTGCGGGCTATTCCACCTCGCCGCACTGGCAGGGCGACCGGGAGCATTCAACCAGGTAAAGTTGGGCAGGCTCGGTGCTCAAGAGCTCCATGCACCAGCCCTCCGGTGGCAGCTGCCCGCACCAGGCTTCCTGTGCGTGTCCTCGGCCCAGTACCACCAGTGCCAGCACCACGCATCAGGCCTACAGTGCGCCTCGCCTGTCCAGCGCTGCCAGAGCCTTCCTCCTCTCCTAATCACCGCTGTCTGACTGTCCCAACAACACTCCACTAGTCTCCTAATTCAACCTGTCTGACTGTCCCAACAACTCCACTAGTCTCCTAATTCAACCTGTCTGACTGTCCCAACAACTCCACTAGTCTCCTAATCACTGCTGTCTGACTGTCCCAACAACACCACTAGTCTCCTAATCACCGCTGTCTGACTGTCCCAACAACACTCCACTAGTCTCCTAATCACCGCTGTCTGACTGTCCCAACAACACTCCACTAGTCTCCTAATCAACCTGTCTGACTGTCCCAACAACTCCACTAGTCTCCTAATCACTGCTGTCTGACTGTCCCAACAACACCACTAGTCTCCTAATCACCGCTGTCTGACTGTCTCCACTAGTCTCCTAATCACCGCTGTCTGACTGTCCCAACAACACTCCACTAGTCTCCTAATCACCGCTGTCTGACTGTCCCAACAACACTCCACTAGTCTCCTAATCACCGCTGTCTGACTGTCCCAACAACACTCCACTAGTCTCCTAATCACCGCTGTCTGACTGTCCCAACAACACTCCACTAGTCTCCTAATCACCGCTGTCTGACTGTCCCAACAACACTCCACTAGTCTCCTAATCACCGCTGTCTGACTGTCCCAACAACACTCCACTAGTCTCCTAATCACCGCTGTCTGAAGCTAAAACTTATTACGTCTGTCTTAGTAGGTGAAAGGTGGTCAAAGTCTCCACACTGGTCAGAGACTCCACGTTGGTCAGAGACTCCACGTTGGTCAGAGACTCCACGTTGGTCAGAGACTCCACGTTGGTCAGAGACTCCACGTTGGTCAGAGACTCCATCCCCTCCTCTGCTGTGACTTGTTGTCCGCCATGTTCCAAATTGTGAATTGCATCCCCCCAAAAAATCCCTTCCCTCTGGGTCCCAAGCTCCTTCCACCTACAGTCAGAGGGAACCACCCCTTAGAGCTTACACAGTCCGACACTTGAATGCCCTTTACATGGCTCTGGCATCAGCTAGTGTGCTTATTGCCCCAGTCCAACAGCGTTGGTTATCTACTTCTTTCTGTCCTCTTTGTGTAGGGTAGAAGTGAGAGAACTGTCCTGCCTGTCTGTTCCCTTGAGGGCCAGTACATCTGACTGCCAGATGGCTGGTGGGGCCGGCAGGGGTGCCATTACACTACGAAGGGAATAGGGTGCCATTACACTACGAAGGGAATAGGGTGCCATTACACTACGAAGGGAATAGGGTGCCATTACACTACGAAGGGAATAGGGTGCCATTACACTACGAAGAGAATAGGGTGCCATTACACTAAGAAGGGAATAGGGTGCCACTACACTACGAAGGGAATAGGGTGCCATTACACTACGAAGGGAATAGGGTGCCATTACACTACGAAGGGAATAGGGTGCCATTACACTACGAAGGGAATAGGGTGCCATTACACTACGAAGGGAATAGGGTGCCATTACACTACGAAGGGAATAGGGTGCCATTACACTACGAAGGGAATAGGGTGCCATTACACTACGAAGGGAATAGGGTGCCATTACACTACGAAGGGAATAGGGTGCCATTACACGAAGGAATAGGGTGCCATTACACTACGAAGGGAATAGGGTGCCATTACACTATGAAGGGAATAGGGTGCCACTACACTGAAGGGAAAGGGTGCCACTACACTATGAAGGAATAGGGTGCCCACTACGAAGGGAATAGGGTGCCATTACACTATGAAGGGAATAGGGTGCCACTACACTATGAAGGGAATAGGGTGCCACTACACTATGAAGGGAATAGGGTGCCACTACACTATGAAGGGAATAGGGTGCCACTACACTATGAAGGGAATAGGGTGCCACTACACTATGAAGGATAGCCACTACACTATGAAGGGAATAGGGTGCCACTACACTACAAAGGGAATAGGGTGCCATTACACTATGAAGGGAATAGGGTGCCACTACACTACAAAGGGAATAGGGTGCCATTACACTACGAAGGGAATAGGGTGCCATTACACTACGAAGGGAATAGGGTGCCATTACACTACGAAGGGAATAGGGACAGAGCTAGGACAGGAAGCACAGCGCCAGGAGCAGACAGGAAGCACAGCGCCAGGAGCAGACAGGAAACACAGCGCCAGGAGCAGACAGGAAACACAGCGCCAGGAGCAGACAGGAAACACAGTGCCAGGAGCAGACAGGAAGCAGACCAAATGGCATCCTAATCCCTAGTACACTACTTTTGACAAGAGCCCTATGAGCCCTATGAAGCCTTATGAGCATGCCATTACATTAAACCTCAAAGAAACAAACAAACACACACACTTTGGCCTTGGTTGCACATGGGATATCAAGCAAACTGTGTAACCACTGTGACTTTAAGGGAATCCGATCATCAGATCTCCTTGTTCTGTACAGGCCAGGGTAGAGGCCAGAGTATAGGGTATAGACCAGGGTATAGTCCAAGGTGTTGGGTATAGTCCAAGGTGTAGGCCAGGGTATAGGGTATAGACCAAGGTATAGGCCACGGTATAGGGTATAGACCAGGGTATAGACCAGGGTATAGGGTATAAACCAGGGTATAGATAATGGTATATGGCAGGGTATAAGGTATAGACCATGGTATAAGCCAGGGTATAGGCTTTAGGCCAGGGTCTAGGGTATAGACCAGGGTATATACCAGGGTACAGATCAGGGTAAAGGGTATAGACCAGTGTATAGGCCAGGGTCTAGGGTATAGACCAGGGTATAGGCCAGGGTATAGGGTATAGATCAGGGTATAGGCCAGGGTCTAGGGTATAGATCAGGGTATGGGCCAGGGTATAGACCAGGGTATAGGCCAGGGTCCAGGGTATAGATCAGGGTATAGGCCAGGGTCTAGGGTATAGGCCGGGGTCTAACGTATAGATCAGGGTATAGGCCAGGGTATGGGCTGTGGTAAAGGGTAGAGGCCAGGGTCTAAGGTATAGGTCAGGGTATAGGCCAGGTCTAGGGTATAGGCCAGGGTCTAACATATAGGCCAGGGTACAGGGTATAGACCAGGGTATAGGCCAGGGTATAGGGTATAGACCAGGGTATAGGCCAGGGTATAGGGTATAGACCAGGGTATAGGCCAGGGTCTAGGGTATAGACCAGGGTATAGGGTATAGACCAGGGTATAGGCTATAGATCAGGGTATAGGCCAGGGTCTAGGGTATAGATAAGGGTATGGGCCAGGGTATAGACCAGGGTATAGGCCAGGGTCCAGGGTATAGGCCAGGGTCTAAGGTATAGACCAGGGTCCAGGGTATAGATCTGGGTACAGGCCAGGGTACAGGGTATAGGCCAGAGGCCAGGGTCTAGGGTATGGGCTGTGGTAAAGGGTATAGGCCAGGGTTTAAGGTATAGGCCAGGGTCTAGGGTATAGGCCAGGGTCTAATGTATAGATCAGGGTATAGGCCAGGGTACAGGCCAGGGTACAGGGTATAGGCCAGGATCTAGGGTACAGGCCAGGGTCTAGGGTATAGATCAGGGTACAGGCCAGGGTACAGGCCAGAGTACAGGGTATAGGCCAGGGTATAGACCAGGGTATAGGGTATAGCCCAGGGTATAGACCAGGGTATAGGGTATAGACCAGGGTATAGACCAGGGTCTAGGGTATAGGCCAGGGTACAGGCCAGGGTATAGGGTATAGGGTATAGGGTATAGACCAGGGTATAGGCCAGGGTCTAGTGTATAGACCAGGGTATAGGGTATAGACCAGGGTATAGGCCAGGGTCTAGTGTATAGACCAGGGTATAGGGTATAGACCAGGGTATAGACCAGGGTATAGGGTATAGACCATGGTATAGGGTATAGACCAGGGTATAGACCAGGGTATAGGCCAGGGTCTAGCGTATAGACCAGGGTCTAGGGTATAGACCAGGGTATAGGGTATAGACCAGGGTATAGGGTATAGGCCAGGGTACAGGCCAGGGTACAGGGTATAGACCAGGGTGTAGACCAGGGTATAGGGTATAGACCAGGGTATAGGGTATAGACCAGGGTATAGACCAGGGTCTAGTGTATAGACCAGGGTATAGGGTATAGACCAGGGTATAGAACAGGGTATAGACCAGGGTATAGGGTATAGCCCATTACATGAAAGGCAATAAAACACTGCAGTGATAAAGCAAGCATTCTAACATGATTCTCAATTTGATTAAGACCATGTGACCGTGTAAGCAACGGCATGGCAAAATGGTTTCATTCATTCCTTTGAGTCTCCTTTCATTGACATTTCCTGAGAAAGAGATAGAGAGACACATATATATATATATATATGAGAGAGCCAGAGAGAGAGAGAGAGAGACACAATATATATATATATGAGAGAGACAGAGAGAGAGAGACACATATATATATATATATATGAGAGAGACAGAGAGAGAGAGAGAGACACAATATATATATATATGAGAGAGACAGAGAGAGAGAGAGAGACAATATATATATAAGAGAGAGAGAGAGAGAGAGAGACACAATATATATATGAGAGAGAGAGAGAGAGAGAGAGAGAGAGAGACACAATATATATATGAGAGAGACAGAGAGAGAGAGAGAGAGAGAGACACAATATATATATGAGAGAGAGAGAGAGAGAGAGAGAGAGAGACACAATATATATATGAGAGAGAGAGAGAGAGAGACACAATATATATATGAGAGAGACAGAGAGAGAGAGAGACAATATATATATAGAGAGAGAGAGAGAGAGAGACACAATATATATAGAGAGAGAGAGAGAGAGACACAATATATATATGAGAGAGAGAGAGAGAACACAATATATATATGAGAGAGAGAGAGAGAGAGACACAATATATATATGAGAGAGAGAGAGAGACACAATATATATATGAGAGAGAGAGAGAGAGAGAGAGACACAATATATATATACAGAGAGAGAGAGAGAGACACAATATATATATGAGAGAGAGAGAGACAGAGAGAGAGAGAGAGAGACATATATATATATATATATATATATTGAGAGAGAGAGGCCTGCCATACCGTAGACGTTTATGGCTTCCTAGCTAAATTATTTATTATGTTGATGCTGAATTATATTTTCTCCAGAAGTTAAGCGGATTTTTGCCTACTTCTGAATCAGCTGTGTACTTCTGAATCAGCTGTGTACTTCTGAATCAGCTGCTGAGGCTCTTTCCCTTGTGGCCCCCAGCAGCCTTCCCACCTAAAGCTAAAGAAGTGCTCATGTAGAATACAGACAGGGCACTAATTACAGCCATGGCAGACCACATTCAGAAGTACTCCCATTTAAACATCAGTGCCAGCCAACCAGCCAGCCAGCATGCCATGCCAACATGGTCTGAAGGCCATGGAACACTGAAACACTCTCAGACCATAGAAAAGGAGAACTGTGGAGGGGTTCCCTCCCTCAACATACACCCTCAACACCAGCCCTCCCTCCCTTCCACCAGAGCTCACTCCCTTCCACTCTCCCTCCCTTCCACCCTCCCTTCCACCCACCTGACAGCCAGCATTGGTCCCTTTCAAAGTGGGGGACCAGCCTATTTAAATTCCACCAGTGTCCCAACTTTGCTCTAGAAGCTCCTTCATGCAGACAAAAGGGTTCTAAATGAGAGACAGACAAACAGACAGAGAAAGAGAGAGACAGACAGACAGTGAAAGAGAGAGAGAAAGACAGAGAGAAAGACAGAGACAGAGAGAGACAGAGAGAAAGACAGAGAAAGACAGAGACAGAGAGAAAGACAGAGACAGAGAGAAAGACAGAGACAGAGAGAAAGACAGAGAGAGAGAAAGACAGAGAAAGACAGAGACAGAGAGAAAGACAGAGACAGAGAGAAAAAGAGAGAGACAGAGAGAGACAGAGAAGAGACAGAGACAGAGAAAGAGAGAGAGAGAAAGACAGAGAGAAAGACAGAGACAGAGAGACAGAGACAGAGAAAGACAGAGAAAGACAGAGACAGAGAGAAAGACAGAGACAGAGAGAAAGACAGAGAAAGACAGAGACAGAGAGAAAGACAGAGAAAGACAGAGACAGAGAGAAAGACAGAGACAGAGAGAAAGACAGAGACAGAGAGAAAGAGAGACAGAGAGAAAGAGAGACAGAAAGACAGAGACAGAGAGAAAGAGAGAGAGAAAGACAGAGAAAGACAGAGACAGAGAGAAAGACAGAGACAGAGAGAAAGACAGAGACAGAGAGAAAGACAGAGACAGACAGACAGACAGACAGACAGACAGAGACAGACAGACAGACAGACAGACAGACAGACAGACAGAGACAGACAGACAGACAGACAGAGACAGGAAGGAGCGTGCAGCTGCTTCAGGATACATCTGTCAGGAGCCTGGTGTGGTGGCCTCAGCCGGTTAATAAGAGGAAGGATACAGAGAGGAGGCCTGCAGAGAGCTCCTTATTCACAGCACGGGAGGTGTGAGGGGGTCTCTCTCTCTCTCCGGAACATAATGCTAGCTAGAGGATCAGAAGTTCATGGACATTGATGATTTCCATGGAGGACATTCACTTAGTCTGACAATGAGAGAGGAACAGACAGTGACAGTCTAACAGACAGGACTAGAAAAGCTAGGTGTGTCCTATGTTTTGGTAATAAAATACATGATCATGTGTTCTCTCATCTTACTATCTTGTCTATTTTATATATTGTATCTGTGTAAATATACATGTATATCATGGTTTAATATGACTGCCATTTGGGATAAAGAAAAGTAAGTTGGTCCCCTGATGAGGTGAACTAACAGAGTGATGCTGGCGTTCTGCCAGGGAGTAGTACACATTCTGTGAAGGGAGTGGTACACAGCGTTGTATGAGATCTTCAGTCTCTTGGCAATTTCTCACATGGAATAGCCTTCATTTCTCAGAACAAGAATAGATTGACGAGTTTTCGAAGAAAGTTCTTTGTGTTTCTGGCCATTTTGAGCCTGTAATCGAACCCACAAATGCTGATGCTCCAGATACTCAACTAGTCTAAAGGCCAGTTTTATTGCTTCTTTAAACAGTTTCCAGCTGTGCTAACATAATTGCAAAAGTGTTTTCTAATGATCAATTAGCCTTTTACAATGATAAAGAGGAAATGAGCTAACACAACATACCATTGGAACACAGGAGTGATGGTTGCTGATAATGGGCCTCTGTACGCCTATGTAGATATCCATTGAAAAAAATTATACAATAGTCATTGTTAATGTTGTCAATGTCCACACTGTATTTCTGATCAATTTGATGTTATTTATGCAGCATGTGAAGCAGCCCTTCACAGTCTATACTACCGTTCAAAAGTTTGGGGTCACTGAGAAATGTCCTCATTTTTCATCCATTAGAAAAATGTGCTTTTCTTTCAAAAACAAGGACATTTCTAAGTGACCCCAAACTTTTGAACGGTGGTATAGACTGTGAAGGGCTGCTTTACATGCTGCATCAGATTGTCTTTCATCACAGAGGTCAGGGTCACAGAGAAGTGGAACTCCACAGGACATTGGTCCAATATCACAGCCGGCGTTGCCACGGAAATTAGCTCAGCGCTTCCTCTAACACAAATTGTTTTTATTTTCGTTTCAACATTTCCTCTTCAACAGTTGAGTTCCCATGAAGAAATCAGCATATTGTGCAATGGTTGAAGATTAAAATATCCAAAATGCACCCAATGTTTTTTAGTTTTTTTAAAAAGTCAATGTCTTCTGACTGAGATGTTTATCAGAAAACAACTGTTGAAAGAGGAAGACACGAGGACAACAGTTTGTGCACAAGAACGATGTTTGTTGCTGCACCCATTATTTTGCAATAAGGTTTGTGAATGAAAGCCCTTCGCTTCCTACCCACAAGGTACAGGCCCTTCGCTTCCTACCCACAAGGTACAGGCCCTTCGCTTCCTACCCACAAGGTACAGGCCCTTCGCTTCCTACCCACAAGGTACAGGCCCTTCGCTTCCTACCCACAAGGTACAGATGTCTCTGAAAAATACAGTCAACTCACCACCATACAAGTTAAGAATTATCAGTGAATAGGCTTCCACTACAGTGAAAGTAAGTAGAAAGTAAAGAAAGTAAGAAATATCTACCCACAAGGTATACTACTGAGTGACAGATGTCTCTGTATACTACTGAGTGACAGTAAAATACAGTAGATATCTGGTATACTACTGAGTGACAGTACAGTCAATATCTGGTATACTACTGAGTGACCACCATACAAGTGACAGTAAGATATCTGGTATACTACAGTGAGTACAGTAGATATCTGGTATACTACTGAGTGACAGTACAGTAGATATCTGGTATACTACTGAGTGACAGTAGTAGATATCTGGTATACTACTGAGTGACAGTACAGTAGATATCTGGTATACTACTGAGTGACAGTACAGTAGATATCTGGTATACTACTGAGTGACAGTACAGTAGATATCTGGTATACTACTGAGTGACAGTACAGTAGATATCTGGTATACTACTGTAGATATCTGTATACTAGTACAGTAGATATCTGGTATACTACTGAGTGACAGTAGAGTAGATATCTGGTATACTACTGAGTGACAGTACAGTAGATATCTGGTATACTACTGAGTGACAGTACAGTAGATATCTGGTATACTACTGAGTGACAGTACAGTAGATATCTGGTATACTACTGAGTGACAGTACAGTAGATATCTGGTATACTACTGAGTGACAGTACAGTAGATATCTGGTATACTACTGAGTGACAGTACAGTAGATATCTGGTATACTACTGAGTGACAGTACAGTAGATATCTGGTATACTACTGAGTGACATCCAGTATACTACTGAGTGACAGTACAGTAGATATCTGGTATACTACTGAGTGACAGTACAGTAGATATCTGGTATACTACTGAGTGACAGTACAGTAGATATCTGGTATACTACTGAGTGACAGTACAGTAGATATCTGGTATACTACTGAGTGACAGTACAGTAGATATCTGGTATACTGACTGTAGATATCTGACAGTACAGTAGATATCTGGTATACTACTGAGTGACAGTACAGTAGATATCTGGTATACTACTGAGTGACAGTACAGTAGATATCTGGTATACTACTGAGTGACAGTACAGTAGATATCTGGTATACTACTGAGTGACAGTACAGTAGATATCTGGTATACTACTGAGTGACAGTACTGAGTAGATATCTGGTATACTACTGAGTGACAGTACAGTAGATAGATATCTGACAGGTAGATATCTACTGAGTGACAGTACAGTAGATATCTGGTATACTACTGAGTGACAGTACAGTAGATATCTGGTATACTACTGAGTGACAGTACAGTAGATATCTGGTATACTACTGAGTGACACAGTACAGTAGATATCTGGTATACTACTGAGTGACAGTACAGTAGATATCTGGTATACTACTGAGTGACAGTACAGTAGATATCTGGTATACTACTGAGTGACAGTACAGTAGATATCTGGTATACTACTGAGTGACATCCGGTATACTACTGAGTGACAGTACAGTAGCTATCCCATACGGTATACTACTGAGCTAGAGTACAGTAGATATCTGGTATACTACTGAGTGACAGTACAGTAGCTATCCCATATGGTATACTACTGAGCTAGAGTACAGTAGATATCTGTATACTACAGTACAGTAGTAGATATCTGGTATACTACTGAGTGACAGTACAGTAGATATCTGGTATACTACTGAGTAGAGTACAGTAGATATCTGGTATACTACTGAGTGACAGTACAGTAGCTATCCCATATGGTATACTACTGAGCTAGAGTACAGTAGCTTTAAAACGTGAAAATCCTACTGTCCAATAAATGATAGCAATGTAGTATAAACTGGTGACAGTACATGTCCATTATGTTTACTGAGGGAAAATTAATACTGGTATACACTTTACAGTAGATATGTGGTATACTACTTTCTGATATTTATACTACTGAGTGACAGTACAGTACACGGTTTACACTGTACAGTGTCTTTCTGTTTAAATACAGTGTACACTTTACACTGAGTTGTCTTTAAAGTATATCTGGTATACTACTGAGCTACAGTACAGTAGATATCATACGGTATACTACTTTACAGTAGATATGTATACTACTTTGACATCGTCACATACACTGTATACTACTGAGCTACAGTACAGTAGATATCTGGTATACTACTGAGCTAGAGTACAGTAGATATCTGGTATACTATGCAGTGAAATAGTGTTGTATTTACAGGGTCAGTCATAGTACTACTGAGTAGGTGTTGTTACTACAGGGTCACAGTCAGTAGTAGTATGATAGGTGTTGTTTTACAGGGTCAGTCATAGTAGTATGATAGGTGTTGTTTTACAGGGTCAGTCATAGTAGTATGATAGGTGTTGTTTTACAGGGTCAGACATAGTAGTATGATAGGTGTTGTTTTACAGGGTCAGTCATAGTAGTATGATAGGTGTTGTAATACTGTACACTTTACAGGGTCAATACATAGTTTACACTGATAGGTGTTGTTTTACAGGGTCAGTCATAGTCTATAATAGGTGTTGTTTTACAGGGTCAGTCATAGTAGTATGATAGGTGTTGTTTTACAGGGTCAGTCATAGTAGTATGATAGGTGTTGTTTTCAGGGTCAGTGTAGTAGTATGTCATAGGTGTTGTTTTACAGGGTCAGTCATAGTAGTATGATAGGTGTTGTTTTACAGGGTCAGTCAGGTGTTAGTCAGTAGTAGATAGGTGTTGTTTTACAGGGTCAGTCATAGTAGGTATGATAGGTGTTGTTTTACAGGGTCAGTCAGTAGTAGTAGTAGTGATAGGTGTTGTTTTACAGGGTCAGTCATAGTAGTATGATAGGTGTTGTTTTACAGGGTCAGTCATAGTAGTATGATAGGTGTTGTTTTACAGGGTCAGTCATAGTAGTATGATAGGTGTTCAGCCATAGTAGTGTGATAGGTGTTGTTTTACAGGGTCAGTCATAGTAGTATGATAGGTGTTGTTTTACAGGGTCAGTCATAGTAGTATGATAGGTGTTGTTTTACAGGGTCAGTCATAGTGGTATGATAGGTGTTGTTTTACAGGGTCAATCATAGTAGTATGATAGGTGTTGTTTTACAGGGTCAGTCATAGTGGTATGATAGGTGTTGTTTTACAGGGTCAATCATAGTAGTATGATAGGTGTTGTTTTACAGGGTCAGTCATAGTAGTATGATAGGTGTTGTTTTACAGGGTCAATCATAGTAGTATGATAGGTGTTGTTTTACAGGGTCAGTCATAGTAGTATGATAGGTGCAGTGTAATGTGTTGTTTTACAGGGTCAGTCATAGTACAGCACCCCTGGAGCCAATCAGAAGGCTGTAACCTATAGACCGGCTACCTGGCACCCTAATAACAGGCCTCCAGGACCATAAGCCCCTAAATGATGTTTAAGAAGACAGAGTGCCATGTTTTGACCACACTGCCCTCTTCTAGGAACACGTGGTCCTCTGTAGCTCAGCTGGTAGAGCATGGCTCTTTCGCAACGCCAGGATAACTGGTTCGATTCCCGGGACCACCCCTTACGTTAAAACATGTATGCACGCATGACTAATTCTCTGGTCTAAAGTAGTGCACTATATAGGGAATAGGGTAGCACAGGGCTCTGGTCTAAAGTAGTGCACTATATAGGGAATAGGGTAGCACAGGGCTCTGGTCTAAAGTAGTGCACTATATAGGGAATAGGGTAGCACAGGGCTCTGGTCTAAAGTAGTGCACTATATAGGGAATAGGGTAGCACAGGGCTCTGGTCTAAAGTAGTGTACTATATAGGGAATAGGGTAGCACAGGGCTCTGGTCTAAAGTAGTGCACTATATAGGGAATAGGGTAGCACAGGGCTCTGGTCTAAAGTAGTGCACTATATAGGGAATAGGGTAGCACAGGGCTCTGGTCTAAAGTAGTGCACTATATAGGGAATAGGGTAGCACAGGGCTCTGGTCTAAAGTAGTGCACTATATAGGGAATAGGGTAGCACAGGGCTCTGGTCTAAAGTAGTGCACTATATAGGGAATAGGGTAGCACAGGGTTCTGGTCTAAAGTAGTGCACTATATAGGGAATAGGGTAGCACAGGGCTCTGGTCTAAAGTAGTGCACTATATAGGGAATAGGGTAGCACAGGGCTCTGGTCTAAAGTAGTGCACTATATAGGGAATAGGGTAGCACAGGGCTCTGGTCTAAAGTAGTGCACTATATAGGGAATAGGGTAGCACAGGGCTCTGGTCTAAAGTAGTGCACTATATAGGGAATAGGGAATGATGACACAGACGCTCGTCAGTTAAAGCAGAGAGTGTTTAAAAGGGGGAACGGTAAATCTATTTTTGAACCAGTTCTGTGTAATTTACTTTATTTCAAGATGGTAATTTCATATCCCCCTATGATTTCAAGGATGAAGTAGTGTGGCCTGGATGTTTTCTGCAACCCCGGAGAATGTTGCTGGCAACACTGTGCTGTTAGCACCGCGAGGACATCGGACAACATTCCATGTCAGAACGAGGAGCTAAAAACCAAATCTGCAGAATCGCCTCTCAAATGCTTTCCGTTCAACCCAATACCACCTTGTTTCTCCCCTCAGCAGGCTATTAAGAAGGTCAAGTCAGTTTACAACGTCCTGCCCATGTAAACACCAGACCAGCCGAACGGCCTCACTACACTCGCAATGCCTTGTTATACATCTTTACTATACATCATTGACTTTCACATCATTTCTTGTCGTGATGCGTGTCTTGTCCTATATTTTTATTTCATTTCTTTGTATTTTTAATCCTAGGCCCCCGTCCCCGGCAGGAGGAGGCCTTTTGCCTTTTGGTAGGTCGTCATTGTAGCTAAGAATTTGTTCTTAACTGACCTGCCTAGTTAAATAAAAAGGTGAAATAAAAAGGTGAAATAAAAAAGGTTAAATAAAAAATGTGAAATAAAAGATTGAATAAACAAAACATTTGAGAGACAACTTGACAGGAGTTATTGTCAACTTGGTATGTTCTCCCAGCATGCACTGCATTCTCAGGAGTAAGGAGGACTACCTAAAGATAGTTGGTGATGTAATGATCCCAGATCAGCAGGACATAGGGAGAACAGAGACTAACTATCCACCAGTAACCACCACTCCTCATTGTGTTCCACGACCCCACTAGTATCGAGGCCCACGCTGGGTTCAGGTGACTGGCTAGTCACTGCACTAACGTTGTGTACAGCAGGTCGTCCTTCATTCTAAAAACACAGGTGGGAGGGTTTCCATACTTTAAGTGTGTAGCTTCAGTATGCATACATTTACAAATAACCAAGGCATGGTAATCATGCATATGACATTGTGCAATGTGGGGTACGCCAACATGACATTCTGCCGTCTGGAAGGACAAGCATCAGACGAGACACCCTTCCACATGGTGTAGCACGGGATCTCCCTACAGGTCATTCACAGGTTGTTGACAGGGACAGACACGGGAGCATTTCTGCAACATGCTCAGAAAGACCTGTCACAATGATCCCTCTGAAGGTGCATCGTTTCTCCCTGAAGTAGTACTGTACTGAGAAACAGATTATAAAAGCCTTGTAGTACTGTACTGTTAACCCAAGAGACACAGAGAACAAAAGCCTTGTAGTACTGTACTGTTAACCCAAGAGACACAGAGAATAAAAGCCTTGTAGTACTGTACTGTTAACCCTGTAGTACTGTACTGAGAAACAGATAATAAAAGCCTTGTAGTACTCTACTGTTAACCCAAGAGACACAGATAATAAAAGCCTTGTAGTACTGTACTGAGGAACAGATTATAAAAGCCTTGTAGTACTGTACTGTTAACCCAAGAGACACAGAGAATAAAAGCCTTGTAGTACTGTACTGTTAACCCAAGAGACACAGAGAATAAAAGCCTTGTAGTACTGTACTGTTAACCTAAGAGACACAGAGAATAAAAGCCTTGTAGTACTGTACTGTTTACCCAAGAGACACAGAGAATAAAAGCCTTGTAGTACTGTACTGTTAACCCAAGGGACACAGAGAATAAAAGCTTTGTAGTACTGTACTGTTAGCCCAAGAGACACAGAGTATAAAAGCCTTGTAGTACCTGTGTCCCTGTAGTACTGTACTGAGAAACAGAGAATAAAAGCCTTGTAGTACTGTACTGTTAACCCAAGAGACACAGAGAATAAAAGCCTTGTAGTACTGTACTGTTAACCCAAGAGACACAGAGAATAAATGCCTTGTAGTACTGTACTGTTAACCTAAGAGACACAGAGAATAAAAGCCTTGTAGTACTGTACTGTTAACCCAAGGGACACAGAGAATAAAAGCTTTGTCGTACTGTACTGTTAGCCCAAGAGACACAGAGTATAAAAGCCTTGTAGTACCTGTGTCCCTGTAGTACTGTACTGAGAAACAGAGAATAAAAGCCTTGCAGTACCTGTGTCCCTGTAGTACTGTACTGAGAAACAGAGAATAAAAGCCTTGTAGTACCTGTGTCCCTGTAGTACTGTACTGAGAAACAGAGAATAAAAGCCTTGCAGTACCTGTGTCCCTGTAGTACTGTACTGAGAAACAGAGAATAAAAGCCTTGCAGTACCTGTGTCCCTGTAGTACTGTACTGAGAAACAGAGAATAAAAGCCTTGTAGTACCTGTGTCCTGCACACCATCCAGGGGGTGGAAGTCTTGAAGATTGAGAATAAAAACAGGACAACAGTCTATGTCTCCGTCAGACTGACATTCTTACAGTCCCCTCTGCTCTGCTCTCTGTGGTTGTCGAGGCTGGCTTCAGTCCGGTGGTTGACTGTGTCTGTCTGTTAAGGTCTAGTCTGTTCAGGCTGGCTGGTTCCAGTATTATGTGAAGCGTTTGCTCATCATTAACACCTCCTTATAAAGAACGGGATGAGTCAATGACAGAGCTCTTCAGTCAGTCAGGATGCAGTGGAGAGGAGCGGCAGGCAGACAGACAGCTAACTCACCACAGAGAGAGAGAGACACACACACACACACACACACACACACACACACGAGTCGCAACGACTAAAGAACGACACACAGCTCAGGAACAGACAGATTGGTGACAGGGTGTGTGTGTTTGTGTGCGCATGCATTTGAAGAGGATGTGGGGGAGGACCCTGAGTGCCTTACTACTCATCAGCCGGTTCACCATCTAAATCACCAGCTTGGGCTCCTGGAAACAGCATGCCTTCTACACGACGACAAACAGACATCACAGAGAGACAGCACAGAGACACAGCACAGAGAGACAGACAGCACAGACAGCACAGAGAGACAGACAGCACAGACAGCACAGAGAGACAGACAGCACAGAGAGACAGACAGCACAGAGACACAGACAGCACAGAGAGACAGCACAGAGAGACAGCACAGAGAGACAGCACAGAGAGACAGCACAGAGACACAGCACGGAGACACAGCACAGAGACAGCACAGAGACACAGCACGGAGAGACAGCACAGACAGACAGCACAGAGACACAGCACAGAGAGACAGACAGCACAGACAGACAGCACAGAGAGACAGCACAGAGAGACAGCACAGAGACAGCACATAGACACAGAACAGAGAGACAGACAGCCCAGAGACACAGCAGAGAGAGACAGCACAGAGAGACAGACAGCACAGAGAGACAGCACAGAGACACAGCACAGAGAGACAGCACAGAGACAGCACAGAGACAGCACAGAGAGACAGCACAGAGAGACAGCACAGCACAGACAGACAGCAAACAGACAGCACAGAGAGACAGCACAGAGACACAGCACAGAGAGACACAGCACAGAGAGACAGCACAGCACAGCACAGCCAGACAGCAAACAGACAGCACAGAGAGACAGCACAGAGACACAGCACAGAGAGACAGCACAGAACAGACAGACAGCACAGACAGACAGCACAGAGAGACACAGCACAGAGACACAGCACAGACAGACAGCACAGAGAGACACAGCACAGAGACACAGCAGACAGACAGCACAGATGGGTAATCACAGCACCCTAGGGAGATGGGTAATCACAGCACCCTAGGGAGATGGGTAATCACAGCACCCTAGGGAGATGGGTAATCACAGCACCCTAGGGAGATGGGTAATCACAGCACCCGAGGGAGATGGGTAATCACAGCACCCTAGGGAGATGGGTAATCACAGCACCCTAGGGAGATGGGTAATCACAGCACCCTAGGGAGATGGGTAATCACAGCACCCTAGGGAGATGGGTAATCACAGCACCCAGCTGAGAGGTAACCAGCACGTTGTTGCTATCGCGTAATGTAGTGCCACGTACTAATTACTTCATTCATTAGCAATTAACGTATGATGTCATTTCATCTCAGAGGGCAAATAGACTTCCAGCTGAGATAATAGGAACAGCTGGCTAAGAACATCTGCTACAGGTTGAGCTGTATACACAGGGAGGTGTGTCTGACTGGAGGATGTAGTGGTAGTAGTAACATCTACTACAGGTTGAGCTGTATACACAGGGCTGTGTGTCTGTGTGTCTGACTGGAGGATGTGGTGCTAGTAGTAACATCTACTACAGGTTGAGCTGTATACACAGGGCTGTGTGTCTGACTGGAGGATGTAGTGGTAGTAGTAACATCTACTACAGGTTGAGCTGTATACACAGGGCTGTGTGTCTGACTGGAGGATGTGGTGGTAGTAGTAACACATTGTGTCATCTCTAGTCCTCTCACACACACACACACACACACACACACACACACAGCACTGAGGTAGAGGAGCAGGAAGTGCTCAATCAAGAGCTCTGACAAGCCCTTTCCCAACAAATCAGAGTTAAAAAGCAAAAGAAGAGAAATTTGCAAAACATAATAATAGTAAATAGTAACACAATAAAATAACAATAATGAGACTATATACAAGGAGTACCAGTACCCCTGTAGTATTATAATAATGAGACTATATACACAAGGAGTACCAGTACCCCTGTAGTATTATAATAATGAGACTATATACACAAGGAGTACCAGTACCCCTGTGGTATTATAATAATGAGACTATATACAAGGAGTACCAGTACCCCTGTAGTATTATAATAATGAGACTATATACAAGGAGTACCAGTACCCCTGTAGTATTATAATAATGAGACTATATACAAGGAGTACCAGTACCCCTGTGGTATTATAATAATGAGACTATATACAAGGAGTACCAGTACCCCTGTAGTATTATAATAATGAGACTATATACAAGGAGTACCAGTACCCCTGTAGTATTATAATAATGAGACTATATGTACCAGGTATTATAATAATGAGACTATATACAAGGAGTACCAGTACCCCTGTAGTATTATAATAATGAGACTATATACAAGGAGTACCAGTACCCCTGTGGTATTATAATAATGAGACTATATACAAGGAGTACCAGTACCCCTGTAGTATTATAATAATGAGACTATATACAAGGAGTACCGGTACAGAGTCAATGTGCAGAGGTACGAGGTAGTTGAAGTAGGGCTGGGCGATATGGACAAAATATCATATGGTGATTTTCACATTTTAGACAGTGTGACTGTATTTTATGTTTTTGATTAATAAAAGTCCTACATTTGCTTTATGAGTAGGGCGTGACCCTAGGGTGGCAACACACATATTCTAAATGATTTCAATGGGTCTTTTCTCCATTCTGATTGGTTTATACTGTTCAATTCAACTTCAACCTCAAATTATTTCCTGCATTTCCATCAATTTCTGCATTTCCTGCACTCATTTGAGATCATTTCCACACTGCCACGATATGGAGAAAAATGCTAGGCCTTATTTTTAACCAAATGTTACAATTACGATTTAGATCAAAACAGTCGGGTGAACTTTTGGAATCGTGGAAATAGAATGTTTATTATAATTCTATAGTTAGAATATAAATAATAGTGGGCACTTTGAATACAGTTTTGTTTGACATGACAATAAATGGAAACGCCATGGACGAGTTAGTGTGACAGGGTAGGAACCAAAGTGATGTTCAGTGTTTCCTAGGGGACCCTATAATCTTTGGCTTCATTAAATCTTTATTCATATATAGCCAACATATTCATGCTTCATCTATCCCTCTTTGATTTAAAAGATGTTAGCTAGCCAGCTAAATAGCGATTCGCATTAGTGGCTAACACGATTTAGCATAACTTGCCAAGAAAATACAAACTAGCTGTTTGCAGATGTAAGAAACACAAACTAATATTGTAATTATATAAATCTTGTGGATTTATATTAAGATCAAAGTGGAAACAACATCGTGGTCATCAACATTGTTGCATGTGCTGCATTGACCATGCAGACTGAACGAAAGTGTCTCGCGGTCAAGCGACAACAAATGAGTGACAGGGGGCGGGGCTTAGTCTGTGTGGAAAGGGGCGTGGAGAGAGAGAGAGAGGTGAGGGATGACTCAAGTAGCGGAGTAAACTATAAAAATGGACGTAACACAACGGCGTATCACATTTAACAAACCAAACATTCAAATACCGTTATAGAAGGTAAAGTAAAAACCCAAACCAGTCCGTTCATAAATACCAGTATATAGTCAAATACGGTATACCACACAGCCCTTAGTTGAAGTAATTGTAAAATTAACTTTTTGAGGATCTGTGGTCCCATACCAAATCTTTTCAGCCTCCTGAGGGGTAAGAGGCTTTGTCGTCCCCTCTTCACGACTGTGTTGGTGTGTTTGGACCATGATAGGTCCTTAGTGATTTGGACAACGAGGAACTTGAAGCATTCAACTTGCTCCACTATAGGCCCGTCGATGTGAATGGGGGCTTGCTCGGCCCTCCATTTCCTGTAGTCCACAATCATCTCTTTTGTCTTGATCACATTGAGGGAGAGGTTGTTGTCCTGGCACCACACTGCCAGGTCTCTGACCTCCTCCCTATAGGCTGTCTCCTTGTTGTCGGTGATCAGGCTTACCACCGTTGTGTCGTCTGCAAACGTAATGATGGTGTTGGAGTAGTGCAAGGTCACGCAGTCATGGGTGAGTACAGGAGTGTTTACTGTTGAGTGTTTCCGTCATGATATGAACATTACATTGAGTGCTGCTGTACTGTTTCACTGATTCCTTCTTCCTACTACTGCTGGAGGCTCCAGAACAAGGCTCTGATGCTGGAGACTACAGACCAAGGCTCTGATGCTGGAGGCTCCAGACCAAGGCTCTGATGCTGGAGGCCCCAGAACAAGGCTCTGCTGCTGGAGGCTCCAGAACAAGGCTCTGCTGCTGGAGGCTCCAGAACAAGGCTCTGCTGCTGGAGGCTCCAGAACAAGGCTCTGCTGCTGGAGGCTCCAGAACAAGGCTCTGATGCAGGAGGCTGCAGACCAAGGCTCTGATGCTGGAGGCTCCAGACCAAGGCTCTGATGCTGGAGGCTCCAGACCAAGGCTCTGATGCTGGAGGCTCCAGACCAAGGCTCTGATGCTGGAGGCTCCAGACCAAGGCTCTGGTGCTGGAGGCTCCAGACCAAGGCTCTGGTGCTGGAGGCTCCAGACCAAGGCTCTGGTGCTGGAGGCTCCAGACCAAGGCTCTGCTGCTGGAGGCTCCAGACCAAGGCTCTGCTGCTGGAGGCTCCAGAACAAGGCTCTGCTGCTGGAGGCTCCAGAACAAGGCTCTGCTGCTGGAGGCTCCAGAACAAGGCTCTGCTGCTGGAGGCTAAAGACCAAGGCTCTGCTGCTGGAGGCTACAGACCAAGGATCTGATGCTGGAGGCCACAGACCAAGGCTCTGATGCTGGAGGCCACAGACCAAGGCTCTGCTGCTGGAGGCCACAGAACAAGGCTCTGCTGCTGGAGGCCCCAGAACAAGGCTCTGCTGCTGGAGGCCCCAGAACAAGGCTCTGCTGCTGGAGGCCCCAGAACAAGGCTCTGCTGCTGGAGGCACCAGAACAAGGCTCTGCTGCTGGAGGCCCCAGAACAAGGCTCTGCTGCTGGAGGCTCCAGAACAAGGCTCTGATGCTGGAGGCTCCAGACCAAGGCTCTGCTGCTGGAGGCTCCAGGCCAAGGATCTGCTGCTGGAGGCTCCAGGCCAAGGCTCTGCTGCTGGAGGCTCCAGGCCAAGGCTCTGCTGCTGGAGGCTCCAGGCCAAGGCTCTGCTGCTGGAGGCTCCAGGCCAAGGCTCTGCTGCTGGAGGCTCCAGGCCAAGGCTCTGCTGCTGGAGGCTCCAGAACAAGGCTCTGCTGCTGGAGGCTCCAGAACAAGGCTCTGCTGCTGGAGGCTCCAGAACAAGGCTCTGCTGCTGGAGGCTCCAGAACAAGGCTCTGCTGCTGGAGGCTCCAGAACAAGGCTCTGCTGCTGGAGGCCCCAGAACAAGGCTCTGCTGCTGGAGGCCCCAGAACAAGGCTCTGCTGCTGGAGGCCCCAGAACAAGGCTCTGCTGCTGGAGGCCCCAGAACAAGGCTCTGCTGCTGGAGGCTCCAGAACAAGGCTCTGCTGCTGGAGGCCCCAGAACAAGGCTCTGATGCTGGAGGCTCCAGACCAAGGCTCTGATGCTGGAGGCTCCAGACCAAGGCTCTGATGCTGGAGGCTCCAGACCAAGGCTCTGGTGCTGGAGGCTCCAGACCAAGGCTCTGGTGCTGGAGGCTCCAGACCAAGGCTCTGGTGCTGGAGGCTCCAGACCAAGGCTCTGGTGCTGGAGGCTCCAGACCAAGGCTCTGGTGCTGGAGGCTCCAGACCAAGGCTCTGCTGCTGGAGGCTCCAGACCAAGGCTCTGCTGCTGGAGGCTCCAGAACAAGGCTCTGCTGCTGGAGGCTCCAGAACAAGGCTCTGCTGCTGGAGGCTCCAGAACAAGGCTCTGCTGCTGGAGGCTCCAGAACAAGGCTCTGCTGCTGGAGGCTCCAGAACAAGGCTCTGCTGCTGGAGGCTCCAGAACAAGGCTCTGCTGCTGGAGGCTACAGACCAAGGCTCTGATGCTGGAGGCTACAGACCAAGGCTCTGATGCTGGAGGCCACAGACCAAGGCTCTGATGCTGGAGGCCACAGACCAAGGCTCTGCTGCTGGAGGCCCCAGAACAAGGCTCTGCTGCTGGAGGCCCCAGAACAAGGCTCTGCTGCTGGAGGCCCCAGAACAAGGCTCTGCTGCTGGAGGCCCCAGAACAAGGCTCTGCTGCTGGAGGCCCCAGAACAAGGCTCTGCTGCTGGAGGCCCCAGAACAAGGCTCTGCTGCTGGAGGCTCCAGAACAAGGCTCTGATGCTGGAGGCTCCAGACCAAGGCTCTGATGCTGGAGGCTACAGACCAAGGCTCTGATGCTGGAGGCTACAGACCAAGGCTCTGCTGCTGGAGGCTCCAGAACAAGGCTCTGCTGCTGGAGGCTCCAGAACAAGGCTCTGCTGCTGGAGGCTCCAGAACAAGGCTCTGCTGCTGGAGGCTACAGACCAAGGCTCTGCTGCTGGAGGCTACAGACCAAGGCTCTGATGCTGGAGGCTACAGACCAAGGCTCTGATGCTGGAGGCTACAGACCAAGGCTCTGCTGCTGGAGGCTCCAGAACAAGGCTCTGCTGCTGGAGGCTCCAGAACAAGGCTCTGATGCTGGAGGCTACAGACCAAGGCTCTGATGCTGGAGGCTACAGGCCAAGGCTCTGCTGCTGGAGGCTACAGGCCAAGGCTCTGCTGCTGGAGGCTACAGGCGAAGGCTCTGCTGCTGGAGGCTATAGACCAAGGCTCTGATGCTGGAGTCTGCAGACCAAGGCTCTGATGCTGGAGGCTACAGGCCAAGGCTCTGCTGCTGGAGGCTATAGACCAAGGCTCTGATGGAGGCTACAGACCAAGGCTCTGATGCTGGAGGCTACAGGCCAAGGCTCTGATGCTGGAGGCTACAGACCAAGGCTCTGATGCTGGAGGCTACAGACCAAGGCTCTGATGTTCAAGAAATTATTGCAATATCATCATGAATGAGAAACAACGTCTTTCTGGAGAATGTGAACTGACATATCTTGCAGAGGATGAATACTGAGACTGAGTATTTAATTTAAAAGCTGCAAAAGCAGTGGGAGAAGCATTTGATAATGTCATGATCAATGTAGACTGGCCCTTTGATTCATTCTGATTTTTTTTTGTTTATGAATTCAAAGCGTACCTCCTTCAGACTGAAATGTTTCCTCGTCTGTTTTAAACACATCATCATGGGTTCTAACTGTCAGTGAGACAATGGCAATAAGACTCTAAACGTTTCCAGATCCATTTTACACATCTGTTTCCTGAAATAGACGATCACATAGTTTGGTTGTCCATGTTCTCTTAAAACAACAATTAACCACTCTGCCCTAGTGTGTAGTAAGTCATTAACCACCCTGCCCTAGTGTGTAGTAACACTGTCATTAACCACCCTGCCCTAGTGTGTAGTAACACTGTCATTAACCACCCTGCCCTAGTGTGTAGTAACACTGTCATTAACCACCCTGCCCTAGTGTGTAGTAAGTCATTAACCACCCTGCCCTAGTGTGTAGTAAGTCATTAACCACCCTGCCCTAGTGTGTAGTAAGTCATTAACCACCCTGCCCTAGTGTGTAGTAACAGTCATTAACCACCCTGCCCTAGTGTGTAGTAAGTCATTAACCACCCTGCCCTAGTGTGTAGTAAGTCATTAACCACCCTGCCCTAGTGTGTAGTAAGTCATTAACCACCCTGCCCTAGTGTGTAGTCATTAACCACCCTGCCCTAGTGTGTAGTAAGTCATTAACCACCCTGCCCTAGTGTGTAGTAAGTCATTAACCACCCTGCCCTAGTGTGTAGTAAGTCATTAACCACCCTGCCCTAGTGTGTAGTAACACTGTCATTAACCACCCTGCCCTAGTGTGTAGTAAGTCATTAACCACCCTGCCCTAGTGTGTAGTAAGTCATTAACCACCCTGCCCTAGTGTGTAGTAAGTCATTAACCACCCTGCCCTAGTGTGTAGTAAGTCATTAACCACCCTGCCCTAGTGTGTAGTAAGTCATTAACCACCCTGCCCTAGTGTGTAGTAAGTCATTAACCACCCTGCCCTAGTGTGTAGTAAGTCATTAACCACCCTGCCCTAGTGTGTAGTAAGTCATTAACCACCCTGCCCTAGTGTGTAGTAAGTCATTAACCACCCTGCCCTAGTGTGTAGTAAGTCATTAACCACCCTGCCCTAGTGTGTAGTAAGTCATTAACCACCCTGCCCTAGTGTGTAGTAACACTGTCATTAACCACCCTGCCCTAGTGTGTAGTAACACTGTCATTAACCACCCTGCCCTAGTGTGTAGTAACACTGTCATTAACCACCCTGCCCTAGTGTGTAGTAACACTGTCATTAACCACCCTGCCCTAGTGTGTAGTAACACTGTCATTAACCACCCTGCCCTAGTGTGTAGTAACACTGTCATTAACCACCCTGCCCTAGTGTGTAGTAACACTGTCATTAACCACCCTGCCCTAGTGTGTAGTAACACTGTCATTAACCACCCTGCCCTAGTGTGTAGTAACACTGTCATTAACCACCCTGCCTGCCCTAGTGTGTAGTAACACTGTCATTAACCACCCTGCCCTAGTGTGTAGTAAGTCATTAACCACCCTGCCCTAGTGTGTAGTAAGTCATTAACCACCCTGCCCTAGTGTGTAGTAAGTCATTAACCACCCTGCCCTAGTGTGTAGTAACACTGTCATTAACCACCCTGCCCTAGTGTGTAGTAACACTGTCATTAACCACCCTGCCCTAGTGTGTAGTAACACTGTCATTAACCACCCTGCCCTAGTGTGTAGTAAGTCATTAACCACCCTGCCCTAGTGTGTAGTAACAGTCATTAACCACCCTGCCCTAGTGTGTAGTAACACTGTCATTAACCACCCTGCCCTAGTGTGTAGTAACACTGTCATTAACCACCCTGCCCTAGTGTGTAGTAAAGTCATTAACCACCCTGCCCTAGTGTGTAGTAAGTCATTAACCACCCTGCCAGTGTGTAGTAAGTCATTAACCACCCTGCCCTAGTGTGTAGTAACACTGTCATTAACCACCCTGCCCTAGTGTGTAGTACACTGTCATTAACCACCCTGCCCTAGTGTGTAGTAACACTGTCATTAACCACCCTGCCCTAGTGTGTAGTAACACTGTCATTAACCACCCTGCCCTAGTGTGTAGTAACACTGTCATTAACCACCCTGCCCTAGTGTGTAGTAACACTGTCATTAACCACCCTGCCCTAGTGTGTAGTAACACTGTCATTAACCACCCTGCCCTAGTGTGTAGTAACACTGTCATTAACCACCCTGCCCTAGTGTGTAGTAACACTGTCATTAACCACCCTGCCCTAGTGTGTAGTAACACTGTCATTAACCACCCTGCCCTAGTGTGTAAGTAACACTGTCATTAACCACCCTGCCCTAGTGTGTAGTAACACTGTCATTAACCACCCTGCCCTAGTGTGTAGTAAGTCATTAACCACTCTGCCCTAGTGTGTAGTAAGTCATTAACCACCCTGCCCTAGTGTGTAGTAAAGTCATTAACCACTCTGCCCTAGTGTGTAGTAAGTCATTAACCACCCTGCCCTAGTGTGTAGTAACACTGTCATTAACCCTGCCCTAGTGTGTAGTAACACTGTCATTAACCACCCTGCCCTAGTGTGTAGTAACACTGTCATTAACCACCCTGCCCTAGTGTGTAGTAACACTGTCATTAACCACCCTGCCCTAGTGTGTAGTAACACTGTCATTAACCACCCTGCCCTAGTGTGTAGTAACACTGTCATTAACCACCCTGCCCTAGTGTAACACTGTCATTAACCACCCTGCCCTAGTGTGTAGTAACATTGTAATTAACCACCCTGCCCTAGTGTATAGTAAGTCATTAACCACCCTGCCCTAGTGTGTAGTAACACTGTCATTAACCACCATGCCCTAGTGTGTAGTAACACTGTCATTAACCGCCCTGCCCTAGTGTGTAGTAAGACTGTCATTAACCACCCTGCCCTAGTGTGTAGTAACACTGTCATTACATTAACCACCATTATTAGCATGTTGTTACAGTCCTTCAGTAATTACAATGACTGTCGTCATTAAGCTCTGCAGCTCTCATGGAAAGTGGACTCGGTACACTGAGGCCAACATGTCAAACCAAGACTGTCCTGCCTCCGATATTCCTCTCTCTACAGAAGAGCTAAGGAGCAGAGCAGAAGTGAGAGAACCGTCACAGCTCATGTTCCACGGCGGAACAGAGCAACATTCTCTCCACGGAGCTGTTTTACCAGTCAGAACCAGAAGGATCAGGGTAATGTCCCCTATCTAAGTTCCAACTTCCCGACATCCTGCCCTGGCCAATATCCTTCTAACCCTAACCCATATCCAACATCCTTCTATAATTTAACACAATGAATCCCTCCTTCCATCTCTCCTTCCTTTTCCACACAGCAACTCTCAGTTCATTCTCCCCAGTGGCACTGTACTGACACCTGTGTTTATAGTGTACTCTGTCTACAACCTAGACAGAACTATGCAAAGACCCCTTCTCCAGACAAGAATGTAAATAAAAGAGTTCCAGACAGGGAGAAGACTGACAGAGAACAAGGTTCCTCTTCACAGCCTCAAAGTAGAGCAGAAGATCAATACACATAACACAGTATTTGATTTATTAGGAGAGAATAGAGCAGAGCTGCTCTGGAATAGATGGGGGACAGACAATAAGCAGAGAATAGAAACAGGAAGAAAAAAACATCTAAAAAAGAGAATAGAGAGGGCGGGCGAGCCAGAACAAACTGGCAGGATGTCTCTAGTGTAACGTCCCCTGAGACAAAGAAGTTGGAAATATATGTTGTAAGTATGTCAGATAATGTAGGCTAGAACATTTTTAAAAACACTCTAGTCATCCACTCAAAGTTAATGTTGCGCCACCCAGTGGCAGAAATAACCATTGCACTACCTTGGCTTGGACATAAAAAAACATTATTCCAGAATGGCTGAGGAATGGTAACTAAATAATTAAAGATATTAGGGCTGACCCCAATTATAGAGGCCTGTCTCAGTGGACTGATCCATTATAGAGGCCTGTCTCGGTGGACTGATCCATTATAGAGGCCTGTCTCGGTGGACTGATCCATTATAGAGGCCTGTCTCAGTGGACTGATCCATTATAGAGGCCTGTCTCAGTGGACTGATCCATTATAGAGGCCTGTCTCGGTGGACTGATCCATTATAGAGGCCTGTCTCAGTGGACTGATCCATTATAGAGGCCTGTCTCAGTGGACTGATCCATTATAGAGGCCTGTCTCAGTGGACTGATCCATTATAGAGGCCTGTCTCAGTGGACTGATCCATTATAGAGGCCTGTCTCAGTGGACTGGAGGCCTGTCTCAGTGGACTGATCCATTAGGCCTGTCTCAGTGGACTGATCCATTATAGAGGCCTGTCTCGGTGGACTGATCCATTATGGACTGATCCATTATAGAGGCCTGTCTCAGTGGACTGATCCATTATAGAGGCCTGTCTCAGTGGACTGATCCATTATAGAGGTCTATCTCAGTGGACTGATCCATTATAGAGGTCTGTCTCAGTGGACTGATCCATTATAGAGGTCTGTCTCAGTGGACTGATCCATTATAGAGGCCTGTCTCAGTGGACTGATCCATTATAGAGGCCTGTCTCAGTGGACTGATCCATTATAGAGGCCTGTCTCAGTGGACTGATCCATTATAGAGGCCTGTCTCAGTGGACTGATCCATTATAGAGGCCTGTCTCTGAATGTATTTAATATTGTTTACACTGTTCCAAACAAGCAGACAAATAATATTGTAATCAAACAGCACCTGTTATTTTATTTAACTAGGCACAGCCTTGTTCAGGGGCAGAATGACAGATTTTTACCTTGTCAGTTCGGGGGATTCGATCCTGCAACCTTTTGGTTACTAGTCCAACACTCTAACCACTAGGCTACCTGCCACCCCATCTCCTTCTTATTGTTATTATTACTATTATGGTCATTATAATAATAAGTAACGTCATTATCATTAGTAGCCTTTGTATAGCAGCCTTGTATAACCACCATCGAGCTGTAGGCCTAAGAGCGTGTCCTGTTTAGGCTGAATACCGTAACTTACTTAGGCATATATTTTAATATATAGGCTACTGTACCAATCATTCATTTGTTCATGCCATTCAACAATCAAGCATTCTTTTTGGGGGGGGGGGAATTAAATAACAAACAGGGAGCTTTGAATAATTAGCCTAAACAATGAATTAAACCACAAAACACAAATGCATGCAACTGTTTTCAGTCTGCTGTAATAAAGGCTTTATATAAGTCAAATGTCTTCAACAGATCTGACTTCCCCTTTCCCTCCTGAGCAGTCACTAAACAGTCACTAAACAGTCAAATGTCTAAACAGTCACCCTCCTTCTAAAGGTTTTATATAAGTCAAATGTCTTCTAAACAGATCTGACTTCCCCTTTCACCCCTCCTGGTTTTATAGTCAAATGTCTTCAACAGATCTGACTTCCCCTTTCCCTCCTAAACAGTCACTAAACAGTCACCCGCTTCAAGGTTTTATATAAGTCAAATGTCTTCAACAGATCTGACTTCCCCTTTCCCTCCTGGGCAGTCACTAAACAGTCACTAAACAGCCACTAAACAGTCACTAAACAGTCACTAAACAGTCACCCGCTTCAAGGTTTTATATAAGTCAAATGTCTTCAACAGATCTGACTTCCCCTTTCCCTCCTGAGCAGTCACTAAACAGTCACTAAACAGTCACCCGCTTCAAGGTTTTATATAACATCCTCCGCATCCATTTTGCTATCATGTGATACTGTGTTGGGAGTTTGTTATAATCAAATGTATTAATGTGATTATGATGGGCTATAGGTCAAGTCCTATTGGTCACATGCAAGCAATGCCTACACGTTTCACATAAAGAGATCAAAGGTTGAGGGAATGTTTTTGCCTGAAACAAATGAGGGATTTTGGTAAGATAACTTTTCAGTCATTTGCTGTGCTGTGGTGCCTTTTCTCTGCAAGTAGGGAGGAGAGTGAGACAACATGCGCCAGTCACAGGCACTCGCTGTCATTTAACACAGTGTGACCATCGGGCTCTTCAGTCATTTGTGTGTCTATTATTTAATCAAACAGTGTGCTTAAAGCATCAGACAAGCTGTGAATATGTAGTTTACTTCATTCAAACACAGACACAACCTGTCTATCTATATACAGTGCATTTGGAAAGTATTCAGACCCCTTGACTTTTTCTACACTGTGACATTTTATCAATTTTAGAATAATGCTGTAAAAAAAATGTAAACAATGTATCTACCTACACACAATACCCCATAATGACAAAGCAAAAACAGGTTTAGACATTTTTGCAAATTTATAAAACAGAAAAAACAGAAATACCTTACTTAAATAAATATTCAGACCCTTTGCTATGAGACTCAAAATTGAGCTTGGGTGCATTCTGTTTCCATTGATTTCTACAACTTAATTGGAGTCTACCTGTGGTAAATTCAATTGATTGGACATGATTTGGAAAGGCACACACCTGTATATATAAAAAGGTACGAAAGTTGCATGTCCGTCAAAAACCAAGCCATGAGGTTGAAGGAATTGTCCGCAGAGCACCGAGACATGATTGAGGCACAGATCTGGGGGAAGGGTACCAAAACATCTCTGCAGCATTGAAGGTCCCAAAGAACATAGTGACCTCCATTATTCTTAAATGGAAAAAGCACATTTGAAGCACCAGCGATGAGTCACCTACTTCCACTTAATAATGAAATCTTCAACAAGGTGCCACAACAAATCATCTACAATTAAATGTGATTGATGACAGGGAATACATTATGTGCTTTTTAAAAAAATCAATGGAGATTAGAGGACCCTTAAGTACATCAAATGCCTGTTCGTGTACCAGTACTCAGACGAACACTAGGTTCAAATGGCACCCTAGTCCCATTATAGTGCGCTACTTTTGACCAGGGCTCTGATCAAAAGTAGTGCACAGTGCACTATATACACACACACACACACACACACACACACACACACACACACAGAGTTTACAAAACATTAGGAACACCTTCCTAATTTTGAGTCGCACCCCTTTTCCCTTCAGAACAACAATTCGTTGGGGCATCCACAGGGATGCTGGCCAACGTTGACTCCAATGCTTCCCACAGTTGTGTGAAGTTGGCTGGATGTCCTTTGGGTGGTAAACCATTCTTGATACACACAGGAAACTGTTGAGCGTGAAAAACCTAGCAGCGTTGCAGTTCTTGGCACACTCGAACCGGTGTGCCTGGCACCTACTACCATACTCCGTTCAAAGGCACTTACATTTCTTTTAATCTTGCCCATTCATCCTCTGAATGTCACACACACACAATATTCTCCAGGCTTAAAAATCATTCTTTAACCTGTCTCCTCCCCCTTCCTCTACGCTGTTTGAAGTGGATATAACAGGTGACATCAATAAGGGATCATAGCTTTCACCTGGATTCACCTGGTCAGTCTCTGTCATGGAAAGCGTAGGTGTTCCTAATGTTCTGTACACTCGGTGTATTGGGAATAGGGCTCCGTCAGGGAGGAAGCCTGGGGAATCGTCTCTTGATTAACCAACAAGAGCCCTTATAGGAGTTGGTCAAGTCCAACATGTTATGGGGAAAGAAAAAGGTTTTTGGAATAAAACGCTGAAATTAAGTTCTGAGGTTAACAAAGGTTTAGGAGATTGAATACGTTTTGTTCTATGAGATAATCAGTCAGTTAAACATGACATTTTAATTATTTTTTAAATGACACATTTTTCAAAATTCACTAAAAGTGACGTTAGCTGATGAAGATGATCTCATTTTAAATAAAAGTATGAGATCCCCTAAGCCTGTGTTTTTACCACAGACCTTATTTTCGGCCAAAAACGCCATTAATTTCCCCCATAGGCTTTGTCCAAAGAACCATGGCGGAGTTAGTGCCTACAGAAAGACGCCATTTCTATTTCTCTCTATGTGGCTCCTTTATTTATTGATTAAAGGAAGGGGAGGAGCAGCGCGGTATCAAAAACAGTATCGATATGTTGTAATGGCTTGATTGAGCTTCATAATCACTTTTTATCTTGAGTTTGACGAGATTTAAAAAATGTAGCGCCTAGTTTCTGTGTCAATGCAGAGTAACGGACATTAAACAAGATCTTGCTTTATTTGACCTGCCTAATTCGAGAGCTTGGCAAATCACTCCATTAGGTTTAAATGGGGGGGGTTTAAAAAGGACATCAAACGAAAAGGACATTTAAATTGCCGTCCAAATCACCTGCTCTATTTACATAAACTTAGTCTAACTAACTAATCGCAAAATACTGAACTGTTGTATTTGTAGCACAGTAACGGACCTAAGAGGTGTTAAACACCTGAACAGGTCTACTGAAAGTGTAAAAGCGCCAATAATCATTTAGTCGACCGAAGAGTTATCATTTGAATATTACACACCTATTAGCCAATGAACATCGTCCCCATCTGTATCACATGAATTCCACCCCCCAGCCGCAATGGGCAATGAATGATAGATTGGCACTTCAAACAAGTTTACTGGAACAATTTAAACAATTTCAGTGCTACTTCAAACATGACTGGGTCCACATACAATAGCCTATCGATGGAGACAGGAGGAGGCGTGGAGGGCGGCCAAGCCAACCACATGCCACAAACTTCAACTTTATACCACATTTGATGTTGTTTGATGCAATGTTGCAACGTGGTCATGCACTGGCCGCGCGTACCGACATCAGCACACACACTTCACATTTGGCTAACATATCCACATAAACACAAACTCGGAATACCGATGTTTTACAGTTTAGCCTACCAATGTGCGCGTGGACACGGGAAATGAGACAGGACGGTAAAATGTACTCACCATTTCACTCGGAAGAACCGTGTATGCTCCAAAAATCACTCATTAGTCGGATGTTTCAATAAACGTAGGAAAAGTGATGTAAAGCAGCGGTTTGTGTTTTATTTCAGGGATAGTTTCTTCCACGTATTTGTCTACCTATACGGTCCTTTCTCGCAGATTTTCGGAGGAAAGGATTTCCACTATCTGAATAAAAGCAGGGGCTGGGCATGCGCACTAAGAGGAATGTTTTTGTCCGTTGAGCGTTCAATCCACTGTTCTTTTCACGCCGAGACGCAGAGCGCAATATGCATAATAGTCTATAATAAAACACAAACAGACAGCACATCTCTGAAAACATGGAATTGTATTTGCCCACACAGGCTTATTAATATCATGCTATTAATGATATTACAATAACATTGTCCCTCGAGCCTATTAAAAGTCTACATGCCTAAACTGAAGAGAAAGAGGAATGACCTGTTTTTCCTTTTAAATCATAATGAATAAGATTATATAGACAGATTCTAGATCAGAACTCATACCTCTGATATGCTTTGTGGATACGTGCCCCGATTCTATATCAGAACTCATACCTCTGATATGCTTTGTGGATACGGGCCGATTCTATATCAGAACTCATACCTCTGATATGCTTTGTGGATACGGGCCGATTCTATATCAGAACTCATAACTCTGATATGCTTTGTGGATACGGGCCGATTCTATATCAGAACTCATACCTCTGATATGCTTTGTGAATACGGGCCGATTCTATATCAGAACTCAGAACTCTGATATGCTTTGTGGATACGGGCCGATTCTATATCAGAACTCATACCTCTGATATGCTTTGTGGATATGGGCCGATTCTATATCAGAACTCATAACTCTGATATGCTTTTTGTGGATACTTTGTGGATACGGGCCCCGATTCTATATCAGAACTCATACCTCTGATATGCTTTGTGAATACGGGCCGATTCTATATCAGAACTCATAACTCTGATATGCTTTGTGGATACGGGCCCCGATTCTATATCAGAACTCATACCTCTGATATGCTTTGTGGATACGGGCCCCGATTCTATATCAGAACTCATACCTCTGATATGCTTTGTGGATACGGGCCCCGATTCTATATCAGAACTCATACCTGATATCTGATATGCTTTGTGGATACGGGCCCCGATTCTATATCAGAACTCAGAACTCTGATATGCTTTGTGGATACGGGCCGATTCTATATCAGAACTCATACCTCTGATATGCTTTGTGGATACGGGCCCCGATTCTATATCAGAACTCATAACTCTGATATGCTTTGTGGATACGGGCCGATTCTATATCAGAACTCATACCTCTGATATGCTTTGTGGATACGGCCCCGATTTTAGAAACATATGTAAGAAAGATTATATAGACTTATGTCCATAGAATGAATAGTAATCTATTGTCATAACCAGCTTGCTCTTCGTTACAGAAAGCAGAATGTATAGGTTTATCAAACTAAAACCATTAACCCTAATCTGTAGCCTAACTGATCGATTGGAATGAATCTATTTCATACGGAAAGTGAACGTAGATGAAGGCTAACAAACAAAGTGACGTTTGAAAGATCTATTGATGAGAAAAGTGCTATAGGGAACCTTCGCTCACTGGTCGTTCTAAACACACTTCATCCAGTCATTGGCTTGGGCATCTCATTAACAAGTCAATGGATGATGACCTGCCTTGCCACAAGCCTTGAAGACGCATGTCAATTTCCTTTAATGTTCGCGGCTACTTGTTAAATATGCGTGGTGCGGGAGGGGTATAAAAGCCAAGCTTATCTCAACCCGCAGAGGAATCTGTCATCCAATTTGATCAGCATGCGTTCATTAGGCGTTCTAGGTGTAGCGCTACATGCCTCTCTGCTCATACTCCTGACTCAAGGAATTCACAGATCTAGAGATGGAGTTTATCACGGAAAATCACGACGCTTTGCTACAGACCACCGTCCACCTGGATTCCATCACCTGGCACCGAAGTATATGATGCACCTTTACCGGAATTACAAGTCAAATCTCACTCGGCCTATAGACGTAATGGAGAAGGCCATCGCAAAACAAGCAGACACAGTCAAGAGTGTGATGGCAAAAAGTAAGATTATATATATATTTTTAAAGTATATTAGCCTATAGGCCTATTTATTCATTCGTTTAGTAGGGCATATAGGCTACATTCTTGACATTTAGCCTATACTGCCCGAATTTAGTTTAACACAGGAGAAAATAATAATACATATCCTGTTTAGGGCATTTTATAATAGTTTATGGCCTATTGCCTAGCCTCCTCTAAGCCTAGTAAATTAAATGTTGTTTTGCGCTATTTTTTGTTTGCATTATTTTTATTCTTCAAAAAAGTTAAGAGATCATTTTCTTGCTTTGTTTGCGCACCACAGTGGCTGTCAAATCTCTTCGCCAGACGATCTCAAAGCGCTCCAATCCACATTCATTTTGTCGGCCTGAATAACCGTACATGGATCCGCGTGTGAAAAGGCAGGTTTTCAGCCTAATTCTCAAAGCAAACCTCTTTTTTTCTTTAAATGGGAGATGTTGATTAGAAATGTTGCCAGACATGCCTATTCAAATCTGTTGTTAACTCAAATCAACAAGTCCCCTCAGTTCTTTTCACTCTTCACTTGATTAGATTAGAGTGATGACCTAGAACTACATCTCTGGCCAGAGCGGGATTTTAACTACATCTAGCCTATATATGTTCCACGGACCGTTCGCGACACCACTAAATCTAATTTAACATCACTGCTAGGTGTCATAGTTGTTACCTATTTGTTTGAATGGAGGATATGCGGAAGCCGAGCTAAGGACGTGTTAAATGATTGGTTTCGATCCGGTGTTTACTTTGAGTGGATTAGTCCTAGCCTCGTCCTCCTGTCGTTGTCGTTGTGTTATCCTTAATCTTCATAGTTTTATTTCCCCAGAGCAAAACAGACCCATAGAGGAATGTAGATGTTTTGGTACAGTACCTATAATCAACAAATAGACGATGAATAGCAACAATACATTACATTTGGACAATAGTACAATAGTCTTTAATCTTCTTGATGAATTATGTACCACACCTCCAATGTCTTGTTCTTCTTTGCATCACAATTCATGTCCTAATTCACACATGTTGATGTTGACCCCAGCCGATGGTAGATTCATCCACAAGCTAGTTGCCTAGTTACATTGAAAAACATGGTTGGAATTTCTATTTGCAAACATGCTTTGCCTAGATCTAAAATTGTATTTCTTTAAAAAAAAAATATTAAAACAATATTGTTTTTAGAATACAAGCATGACTCATTCAGACTACTTAGATGTAAAACAGGAACAATATGCTAAATATTCAGCCTGAATTTGCTGTCCAGGATGGAATAGAACATGTGTATTCCTCCTAAATTAACAGTTAGCACATTAGCTCTATGGTTGCTTAACAGCTCTTTTTACAAGTAAAAACAATTAACATTAATTATTTGTAATCTATTTGACCCGTAGTAGACCATTTAAAGGGTTTGAAGAAGATGGGTGACATAAAAACAAATATTTGATTGTATTTCTATATAGGCCTAATCTTAAAGTACTTAACATTGTATGGTGGCCCAGGTGGATAACTTGGATGTATGTTTGTCTAATATGTGAAGTACTTAGTTGACATGAGACCAGACCCGATGATAATGTTCAAAGAAGTACTAGTCAGTACAAATGTTGAAAAATCGTTTTTTTTTTTTGGTGGGTTTTTTTCTTCTTTCCAATAGGTTTATTTCACAGACCCCGACGCTGGACTGCAACCTTTGACCTGACCACCTTATTGGCCGACGAACGGATCCAAGCAGCGGAGCTCAGGTTCAGGTTTCCCCGGGCGACGAGGGCTTCCAACATTACCATGGAGATCTACCATCACCACGACTACCCGTGCAGGCAGACACAGGGGATCTGCCAGGAACACCAGCTGGTGGGATATTTCTCCGTCTCCTCTGTGATTAACTCCTCTCAGCACTGGAAGGTGTACAACCTTACTGATCCGCTGTTGAACTGGCTCGGCCAGGAACACATTTCCAGGAGCTCAATGAAGAGGAGATCACCAAACAAGACAAAGAGAGATGTGTACTTCCCCAACCCTGTCCAGTTGGCTGGGTCTACAACACAGCAGAACCCTGTCCAGTTGGCTGGGTCTACAACACAGCAGAACCCTGTCCAGTTGGCTGGGTCTACAACACAGCAGAACCCTGTCCAGTTGGCTGGGTCTAAAACACGGCAGAATCCTGTCCAGTTAACTGTGTCTAAAACACGGCAGAATCAGTGTGTGAGCGACAGAGCCTTACTGGTTGTATTCTCTCATACAGGGTCAGAGGAGGGCTTCCAGTCCAAAGCCAGTCTCCTCCACACAGCCGAACAGTCCAAGTTCCTGTCCACCACCGAGTCCAAGAAGATCCGCAGGCCGAAGAAACACAGGAAAAAAAGGGGCCACTCAGGCCAGAGGGATCCACCAGACATGAGGGGTCCAGAGGTGTCGAGCGGAAACATTGAGATTGACCCGTCTCTCTGTCGAAGAGTTGAAATGCATGTAGACTTCAATCAGATAGGCTGGGGGTCCTGGATCGTCTTCCCGAAGAAGTATAATGCCTATCGATGTGAGGGGATCTGTCCAAGTCCTTTGGGAGAAGACTTGAACCCAACAAATCATGCTTACATGCAGGTACGTTTCAATGTGTTTCTATGGGATTTTCCAAAATGTGTCATAGAATATATTTGTTTTTTTTATTATTATTATTAGTATTATTATTATTATTTTTATTATTATTATTATTATTTTTATTATTATTTTTATTATTATTATTATTTATTTTTATTTTTATTATTATTATTATTGTTATTATTATTATTATTTTTATTATTATTATTATTTTTATTTTTGGTTTTCAAATGTATCTTTACTGTTTTCATATGTATCTTACAAAGCTCATTGGGGTGGTGGGGTGGCTTAGTGGTTAGAGCATTGGACTAGTAACCGGAAGGTTGTGAGTTCAAACCCCTGAGCTGACAAGGTACAAATCTGTTGTTCTGCCCCTAAACACTGTTCCTAGGCCTTCATTGAAAACAAGAATTTGTTCTTAACTGACTTGCCTGGTTAAGTAAGAGGAAAATTAGATACTATAGCAATGCTTCATGCCTATTTGAAGTTGTTTGGCCTTTCTTTACTTGCAGATTGCTTCTTGATGCTTTTTTTCCCCTCTAGAGTCTCCTAAAACACTACCACCCTGAGCGGGTTCCCTCGGCGTGCTGCGCCCCCACCAAGATGAGTCCTCTAAGCATGCTGTATTATGAGAATGGAGAAATGCTGCTTCGCCATCACGAGGATATGGTTGTGGATGAATGTGGCTGCCTGTAGCCTCTGTCACAGGCTTGAACCCGACCTTCAGTAAAGACATGGCCGGAGCAAAGCCCCGGGGCCGTCTTCTCACAACCGCTTGAGATGGAGACGAGGCTACCACTCGTCTCCTCCGGACGCACGCAACAGAGAGTTCCGGAAACTTTAGAGTGGAATTTCACTGACAGAACTATTATCCGAGAGTCTGTATCAGATGATTGAAAACAATAAGAAAACACTTGGTGTGAGTTCTTTTGATTATTGTGACTGTGCACTCTTCAAGCAGTATGGTAGATGTCCTGTATGTTTAGAAAGCCTGGATATATACCGTATGGATTTTCTCTCAGAACGTGACTGATTTTATCTTACTGCTTTTAGGAATCACTAAGAGGACATGCCACTTCATTATAAGTCATAGGAAATGGTGTTGTTCACCATTTAAGCACTGTTTATACTATAGTATACACCTACTGGGTGTAACGGAACATTGACATTATATTTATTGTAAATAATAATAAAATAAAGCTGGGGTATTTATGTTAATTTATTGCTCTCTCTGTTTTAGGAGGATTTTGTCATAAATATGTTTTCATATTGTAAAAATATTTTGTCAGCTGATTAATGTGTATGTATTTTTTAGTATTTGTCATGTTATTCATTCATTAGTAACATAACATATGCTTATGACTCTTGTCTATAAAAAAACACGATATGTACATTCACTAGAATGACCTGTTGTGAATATTCATTCATTCTAATTCTATGGGTTCTGGAGTTCTCTGAGTTGGGCAATGCACCATGCTGGATTGTTGACATATTTACCTGAAACGACCACACTATTATTAGACTGACAAGTGGGGCACCAACAACAACAAAACGAATTCCTGACACAAAATAAACAATATAGGTGGATGGAATTTCAGTTTTTAGAATGATCAAAATCTCTATTTTTTTTTTCTCTCGAAATCACCAAAAAATACACAAAAATAAATGTCCCAAAAGTTCAGGAATATAAATACATGTTCCTCACTATAAATAGCCTACTTCTCAAGAACTATATCAGATATTAAGTACAAGGTAATAACTCATGTGTAACTGGTGAGAACGTGCAACAAGGACAATTGGGAAAAAAAGTACATTCACTAACGGCATCTTCTGGCCTCATTCACCTGGCATCCTATTCACCATGATTGATTTAATGTTGAATGAATAGAGTACGTTTCAATACGTGCCCATTGTCTTCACGTCCATTGACAAAGCAAAAAATAGTTGACCAATCAGGGTTTTTCCAGAATAGTAGCTGTGGCAGAACAACTCTGTCATTACACAGCGGGCTAAGTCCTAACCAGGATCCTAAGGTAGGTCAAACTCTGAACTTCCATTTTTATACTGTTATAACTCTACTCTCAGTTGATCTAGTCGTATATGTGCTATTAGTGCTGAGACACTACATTGTGATGACACAACTTGATACAACCTAACACCCGTTAAAGACAGATATTTATACAGATCAATCCTGCGTAAAACATGGGCAGAATTTAAATCTGTAGTCCTTCGCAGTTCTCTCTCTGAAACTTCCTTGTGCGCCTATGACTCTCGTCAATACGGTAGCTTGTACTGTAGAAGCAATATAACTATTGATGGCAACAAGAGGCTAAAATAGTGTCTTTAAACTCAAATTGCGCACAAAAACAAACAATTTTGAAGTATTGGACTGATTTTAACAATAATGTCAGAACAGGTCATCTGAAAAGTGCATCGATCGACTTTAGCCCAGTGTATCCTCTTTGGTTAAAAATAGTCTCTCGCCAAATTTGACGGTGGTTGTTTGAAAATGAATGGATTTGATTGGACGGAGCCTTGAACTGACTTGCTAACATTTTCAGCTGTCAACCACAGATAAAGTTTAAGGGTAGGTTGATCCACCTCCCGTCATACAGTACATGCTGATTCTATTGTACAATCTATTATACAGATCTCCACCCGGACGTCGTTTGTGGAATTATGAGTAGGCTACATTAGAAAGCTAGCAATTGAGCTATTACTACGAATTAAGCTCGCTTTAATAGCTAACTAACTGTTGTAAGCTCGCCTATAACTTGACGTGGGACAGGTGATCAAGTTATTCATGTGATTTTGTGTGAACTTTGTGAAGAGGACAATGTTGCAGCAATGGCTGACATTGAACAAGATGCATTGTAACATTCTAATTGACACAAAATTGCAACTAGCAATCTTGTATGCATGACCTGGTAACATGTTAAAAATAGCTAATTACCAAATTGCATGAAAACACAACAACCATGATAATTAACCTGATGAATTAATACTATTGTAATAATGCAAAGAAAATTCCCTTGAAAATGTCTGGTTAAAATGTATATCTGAAGGATTACACCGACCTCTCCCCATCTCTACCCCAGGTGAGATTCGTAGACCCAGTATAATGGCAGAGGCTGTGGCCAATGTTGCCCGGAGGGTCAATGCAACCGTGGAGGAAGAGAAAGATACTCTGGGTAAGTTCATTCAATCCTTTCATTGAATTGATGTCTTTGTTATTATTCTACAATGTAGACCTAGTATAATGGCAGAGGCTAGTTAAAAAAATACACCTACTCCTTCAAGGGTTTTTCTTTATTTTTTTTACTATTTTCTACATTATAGAATAATATTGAAGACATCAAAACTATGAAATAACACATATGGAATCATGTAGTAACCACAGAAGTGTTAAACAAATTCAAATATATTTGAGATGTTAGTCTTTTCGAAGTAGCCACCCTTTGCCTTGATGACAGCTTTGCACACTCTTGGCGTTCTCTCAACCAGCTTCATGAGGAATGCTTGTTTAACACTTTTTTAGGTTACTACATGATTCCATATGTGTTATTTCATAGTTTTGATGTCTTCACTATTATCCTACGATGTAGAAAATAGTAAAAAAATAAAGAAAAACCCTTGAAGGAGTAGGTGTGTCCAAACTTTTGACTGGTACTGTATATTATTATTTTTTGTCTTAATTTTCATTGTCGGTCATAAAAGACTGTAAAGACACCAGTAAATCAGCTCCAAGTGATTTTAATAGAAGAAATCTGTTCCCAATTATTCCAACGCATAGTAGAAAGATACGTGATCGTAAACAAATGTAAACAAGGTTTGAAAGGATGATGTTTTAGTCAAACATTATATCTGTTTAGGCTTCTTGCGGTCAATTTGCAGTCTACAAATGATTTGTAATCCTGTTCCGGCCCGCCCCGACCACCCACTCCAGGAGAAATCAGCCTGCAGTTGAATGTAGTTCATGATCCATGATCTATAAGTATATCCAGGTTGTTGAGTCTTACTACTTTCAGCCAGCAGATGACAGTAATGTGTTACCTAAAGCTCTCTCCTTCCAGGATGACATCAAATCAAATCAAATCAAATCAAATTTTATTTGTCACATACACATGGTTAGCAGATGTTAATGCGAGTGTAGCGAAATGCTTGTGCTTCTAGTTCCGACAATGCAGTAATAACGAGCAAGTAATCTAACTAACAATTCCAAAAAAAACTACTGTCATACACAGTGTAAGGGGATAAAGAATATGTACATAAGGATATATGAATGAGTGATGGTACAGAGCAGCATAGGCAAGATACAGTAGATGATATCGAGTACAGTATATACATATGAGATAAGTATGTAAACCAAGTGGCATAGTTAAAGTGGCTAGTGATACATGTATTACATAAGGATGCAGTCGATGATATAGAGTACAGTATCAACGTATGCATATGAGATGAACAATGTAGGGTAAGTAACATTATATAAGGTAGCATTGTTTAAAGTGGCTAGCGATACATTATGTTGTCCTCTCAGCCTGACTAGTTCTTGTGAACTTAATTGCATATTTGACATAAGAACCAGAGGGTTGCAGTGACGTTAGATTTGAGCAAGGTATGAACCTGACCTGAGTATTCTTTGTTTTCTTTATATATTTTGGTTAGGTCAGGGTGTGACGAGGGTAGTATGTGTGTTTTTGTCTCATCTAGGGTTTTTGTGCTGTCTAGGGGTTTTGTAGGTTTATGGGGTTGTTTACGTTCTAGGGTTTTATATGTCTATGGTTGCCTAGATTGGTTCTCAATTAGAGGCAGCTGTTTATCGTTGTCTCTGATTGGGAACCATATTTAGGCAGCCATATTCCTTGGGTTATTTTGTGGGTTATCGTCTATGTGATGTTGCGTGTTGATAGCGAGCAGTGTTGATAGCGAGCAGTGTTGATAGCGAGCAGTGTTGATAGCGAGCAGTGTTGATAGCGAGCAGTGTTGATAGCGAGCAGTGTTGATAGCGAGCAGTGTTGATAGCGAGCAGTGTTGATAGCGGTCAGATTCTTTTTGTAAGTTTGTTTTCGTGGTCTTTCGTCTTACATTAAAAGAGGTATTCACATCACGCCGCGCTTTGGTCTCCTCACTGTGACTATCGTGACAGACTAAAGTTTATTTTGAAATAACCTCTTCAATATAACCCTAATCTTCTTCAGCTCTAAGCCATGCTTTCTCATTTATGCATCCCAAATACCACCCTATTCCCTATGTAGTGCACTACTTTTGAACAGAGCCCTATGGGCCCTGGTCAAAAGTAGTGCACTAAATAGGGAATAGGGTGCCATTTGATATGTAACCATGGCCATTCCTAATTGTTATCCTTTATTTCTTTAGATCTGTCAAACTGCAAACTGATCAGTTTCCCAGATGGTGTATTCAGGGTCCTCAACAGCGTTGCAGAGAAGATACACATCGTCACGTTGGCTGACAATGAGATGAAGGGAGTTACTAGCAAATTTTTCAAAACCTTCACTCAATTGAGAGGTAGCTATGCATGCGTACTCCCCCCTAACTTAACATGTTTTAGTGGAGGGGCCTTTTATATAACACTCACAAGTTATCAGATTGATAGCTTTAAAGCCTTTATCTTTAAGGTAGCATACATCTTTGTATAGCAGCCTAACAGTAGCCTGGGGCCAGTATAGCAGCCTAACAGTACCCTGGGGCCAGCATAGCAGCCGAACAGTACCCTGGGGCCAGCATAGCAGCCGAACAGTAGCCTGGGGCCAGCATAGCAGCCGAACAGTAGCCTGGGGCCAGCATAGCAGCCGAACAGTAGCCTGGGGCCAGCATAGCAGCCGAACAGTAGCCTGGGGCCAGCATAGCAGCCGAACAGTAGCCTGGGGCCAGCATAGCAGCCGAACAGTAGCCTGGGGCCAGCATAGCAGCCAGAACAGTAGCCTGGGGCCAGCATAGCAGCCGAACAGTAGCCTGGGGCCAGCATAGCAGCCGAACAGTAGCCTGGGGCCAGCATAGCAGCCGAACAGTAGCCTGGGGCCAGCATAGCAGCCGAACAGTAGCCTGGGGCCAGCATAGCAGCCGAACAGTAGCCTGGGGCCAGCATAGCAGCCGAACAGTAGCCTGGGGCCAGCATAGCAGCCGAACAGTAGCCTGGGGCCAGCATAGCAGCCGAAAAACTAGCCTGGGGCCAGCATAGCAGCCTAAAACTAGCCTTGTGGCCAGTCTGTTTCTGTTAACTTGCCAGCACCTTCTGGTGATCTAGCAGTATTTTCCAATATCTTTTCAGAACTGGACTTGCACGGCAATGTAATCACTAAACTGCCAGATGTAGTTGGCGAGCTGGAACATTTGACCAGCATCCTGGCCAAAACTAGCCTTGTGGCCAGTCTGTTTCTGTTCACTTGCCAGCACCTTATGGTGATTTAGCAGTATTTTCCAATATCTTTTCAGAACTGGACTTGCACGGCAATGTAATCACTAAACTGCCAGATGTAGTTGGCGAGCTGGAACATTTGACCAGCATCAACTTGGCCAACAACAAGTTGTCTGTCTTACCATTAGCTTGGTGTTAGAATTGAGACTGACGAAGTTAATCCAGTCTGTTAGAATTGACTGGAGGAAGTTAATACCATTGGATTGGTGTTAGAATTGACTGGAGGAAAGAAGTTAATACCATTGGATTGGTGTTAGAATTGACTCACTGAAGTTAATAAGATTGGTGTTAGAATTGCTGGAGGAAGTTAATACCATTAGATTGGTGTTAGAATTCTGGAGGAAGTTAATCCATTGGATTGGTGTTAATGGAGGAAGTTAATACCATTAGATTGGTGTTAGAATTGGCTGGAGGAAGTTAATACCATTGGATTGGTGTTAGAATTGACTGGAGGAAGTTAATACCATTGGATTGGTGTTAGAATTGACTGGAGGAAGTTAATACCATTGGATTGGTGTTAGAATTGACTGGAGGAAGTTAATACCATTAGATTGGTGTTAGAATTGACTGGAGGAAGTTAATACCATTAGATTGGTGTTAGAATTGACTGGAGGAAGTTAATACCATTAGATTGGTGTTAGAATTGGATAGAGGAAGTTAATACCATTAGATTGGTGTTAGAATTGGATAGAGGAAGTTAATACCATTAGATTGGTGTTAGAATTGGATAGAGGAAGTTAATACCATTAGATTGGTGTTAGAATTGGATAGAGGAAGTTAATACCATTAGATTGGTGTTAGAATTGACTGGAGGAAGTTAATACCATTAGATTGGTGTTAGAATTGACTGGAGGAAGTTAATACTGTTGTTTAATCCGTGAGAGAAAGTGAGTAAGTGCAGAGAAGTGGGAGAATCAGGAACCAGCCATAATGACGCCTTTAGTCTCTTGTGAACATTCATTGGCTCTTTCTCAAATGTCTAAAAAAAAGTGTCTTCTCCTCATCTCTCCCACAGACGTCCCCATGGAAAAGTTGCAGGCCATGCCAGCTCTGAAGTGTATCAACCTGAAGTCAAATCCTTTGGACAACAACTTGTTAACTGCCATTCAACAATTTCCTCAAACCTTTGAAATTCAAACTACAACAGACAACTAAGACCTTGTCTTCTTCTAAGATGGACAGTTTATCCACACCTAGAGACAATGAGGATTGCATGCTGTGCCTTCAGACTTTTTCAATAGTACAATTAGAGATTCAGAGATTCAATTGTTTGGCCTGTATTTCATTACATTTTTCCCCCATCATGTTTGCTGTAATGGACCTATCAAACTTGAGGCCTCTCCAGACCAGAACATGTGAGCCTTCTGTAGTTGCTGCCATTACTGAAAGTCCATTTGAGTTGGGCTCAGTTCAGAGATGACTAGATGTTGCTGTTTACACTTTTGCGGTAGCCTTTCCAGAGCGCACCAAGAGCTACACCTAGTACATAGTCCTTATTAACAATGGGCTGTTTTCATCATCAAACGAATGGCAATTAAGTGCTATGTCTTTAAAAAAAAATGTATCTTCAACCTATCATCCTAATTGGAGAGATGCTGTCCCTCCTTGTGTAGAGGGCAACTAAATCAATCCTAATTGGAGAGATGCTGTCCCTCCTTGTGTAGAGGACAACTAAATCAATCCTAATTGGAGAGATGCTGTCCCTCCTTGTGTAGAGGACAACTAAATCAATCCTAATTGGAGAGATGCCGTCCCTCCTTGTGTAGAGGACAACTAAATCAATCAGACTGAGTTCACTGGCGTCACCCACTTTGTAGCTTCACATGCGAATGGACTGACTTTACTCATTTAGAAAACAAAGAATAAATATTTTTATTCCAAATGTGTATTTGATCAGCTCCTTGGATTAATTTGCTTGCTAAATGTAGTCTATATAGTTTGGTTGATTGTTACACGACCCGTTGTGTGGAAATGTAAATTGATTTATTTTTAAGTTGGAGACATTCATAAGAGGGATGATGAACCAAGGCCAAATTCAAGGTAAGGAGTTGAGACCAGATAGCCCACCAGATAGGTAGATAACTGCATAACAAATTATGTGCATGATTACCAGGTCATCTGTTTTCAGAGCATGAATACCAGGTTATCTGTTTTCAGAGCATGAATACCAGGTTATCTGTTTTCAGAGCATGAAGACCAGGTTATCTGTTTTCAGAGCATGAAGACCAGGTTATTATCTGTTTTCAGAGCATGAAGACCAGGTTATTATCTGTTTTCAGAGCATGAATACCAGGTTATTATCTGTTTTCAGAGCATGAATACCAGGTTATTATCTGTTTTCAGAGCATGAATACCAGGTTATCTGTTTTCAGAGCATGAATACCAGGTTATTATCTGTTTTCAGAGCATGAATACCAGGTTATTATCTGTTTTCAGAGCATGAATACCAGGTTATTATCTGTTTTCAGAGCATGAATACCAGGTTATTATCTGTTTTCAGAGCATGAATACCAGGTTATTATCTGTTTTCAGAGCATGAATACCAGGTTATTATCTGTTTTCAGAGCATGAATACCAGGTTATTATCTGTTTTTAGAGCATGAATATCAGGTTATTATCTGTTTTCAGAGCATGAATACCAGGTTATTATCTGTTTTCAGGGCATGATTACCAGGTCATCTGTTTTCAGAGCATGAATACCAGGTTCTGTTTTCAGAGCATGAATACCAGGTTATTATCTGTTTTCAGAGCATGAATACCAGGTTATTATCTGTTTTCAGAGCATGAATACCAGGTTATTATCTGTTTTCAGAGCATGAATAAGTGTATGATATTTATTTTATTTGCATTTGCAGTCTGTAAGATTGCCCTAAAGCACCATGGGTCTCTGGTCAAAAGCAGTGCACTATTTAGGGAATAGGGTGCCATTTGGGACCTACTCAGGTGGTGAAAGGTCATGCCATGGACATAAGACTTAAGCATGGTCTTAATTGGTCGAACTCTAACCACCAGTCAGCTCCATCTGTTTCAGTTGGAATGAAAAGGTACTCAAAAAGCCCAGACATTTAGGCCAGCGGACGCTGTTATATTGTATATCTACTACATTATGGAGGGAACTGGTGTCACGTTCTGACCTTTAGTTATTTTATTTATGTCTTTGTTTTAGTATTGTCAGGGCATGAGTTGGGTGGGTTGTCTATGTTCCTTTTTCTATGTTTTAGGATTTCTGTGTTTGGCCTGGTATGGTTCTCAATCAGAGGCAGCTGTCAATCGTTGTCCCTGATTGAGAACCATACTTAGGCAGCCTGGTTTCACTTTTGAGTTGTGGGTGATTGTTTTCTGTTTTGTGTCTACACCAGACAGGACTGTTTCGTTTCGGTCATTCTCCGTTGTTATTTTATTTAGTGTTCTTATGATAATAAATTATCAATATGGACACTTACCACGCTGCATTTTGGTCCTCCTCTCCTTCCACCAACAACGGCCGTTTACAACTGGGCATCAAAACACATACCAAGCAAGGACTGTAATGTGTTGTATTTAGACTGGCCTCTGATCTAGTTGTCTTATACAGCAGTAGGGATCAGGGACTTACAAGGAAGTGGTAGGACTATACAGAAGAGGGATTAGGTTAGGCTACCAAGGACCAATTATAGCTTTCTCAAAGTCTAAATTCACCCGCGTACTGTGCTATATTTAACTGTGCAGTTATTGTAACATTGAAGGTAGTTCCTTGTTCACCGACTAACACAGAGCCTTATAGACTTGCCCCCCCCCCTTGCGTTGTCACACACACACACAGACACACACACACGCACAGACACACAGATCAAGCCTGACGTCACCAACCCCATGCGTTGCCATGGCCATAAGAGGAGCACATGCCTCCTGCTCACACTCTCCTTCACACTCCGACCTACGGTCTTAGCCTACTAGTTAACCTGCATGACGAGGAGATGGGCTTCCCATTGTCTACTCCTACAGGCAGTACAGGAAGTACGCCCACTAGCAGCAGTACCAAGAAGCAGACTGAACTACATAAGGCAGTAGACATGAGCTTCACCATCGAGGAGAGGGGCAAGCCCAACACACTGGACTACAGGGTGTTCTTCAGTGAGTGACCAGCTCTTTCAATACATCACTGTATAGTTTGGTATATATATATATATATATATATTTATATTATATGGAGCTAAAGACATTAGACTGTAGTTGCGTCTAGCTCGGTACACGTAATTAACTAGCTTAGTGGTGGTAGCTATACAGCTTGACATGTGCACACTACAGTATGTCTCTCATACTACAGTATAGACATCTACAGTATGTCTCTCATACTACAGTATAGGCATCTACAGTATGTCTCATGCTACAGTATAGACATCTACAGTATGTCTCATGCTACAGTATAGGCATCTACAGTATGTCTCATGCTACAGTATAGAGATCTACAGTATGTCTCTCATACTACAGTATAGACATCTACAGTATGTCTCATGCTACAGTATAGACATCTACAGTATGTCTCTCATACTACAGTATAGACATCTACAGTATGTCTCATGCTACAGTATAGAGATCTACAGTATGTCTCATGCTACAGTATAGAGATCTACAGTATGTCTCATACTACAGTATGTCTCATGCTACAGTATGTCTCTCATACTACAGTATAGACATCTACAGTATGTCTCTCATACTACAGTATAGGCATCTACAGTATGTCTCATGCTACAGTATAGACATCTACAGTATGTCTCATGCTACAGTATAGACATCTACAGTATGTCTCTCATACTACAGTATAGACATCTACAGTATGTCTCTCATACTACAGTATAGACATCTACAGTATCTACAGTATGTCTCTCATACTACAGTATAGACATCTACAGTATGTCTCATGCTACAGTATGTCTCTCATACTACAGTATAGACATCTACAGTATGTCTCTCATACTACAGTATAGACATCTACAGTATGTCTCATGCTACAGTATAGAGATCTACAGTATGTCTCTCATACTACAGTATAGACATCTACAGTATGTCTCTCATACTACAGTATAGACATCTACAGTATGTCTCTCATACTACAGTATAGAGATCTACAGTATGTCTGTATGTGAGTTGATGAGTTCCATGTTGACGTAAGTCCCCCCACGTTATTGTTCATTAATAATCAGGTCGCTTGAAGTTACTGCAATGCATTAGTACAGTAGAATGTTTCTGATATACTGTGCATTCATCACTGTCTCTCTACACAGGAAATACTGAGGGAAAATACGTCTCTCCATTCCATGACATACCAATATATGCAGATGAAGCTCAGGTGTGTGTGTGTGTGTGTGTGTGTGTGTGTGTGTGTGTGTGTGTGTGTGTGTGTGTGTGTGTGTGTGTGTGTGTGTGTGTGTGTGTGTGTGTGTGTGTGTGTGATTAATCAACAATCATTATGTAATTGTGTTTTTCAACATTAATGTGGTGATATCTGAAACATTGGTGTTAACCTCTAGGTTATTTCCTCCAACAGAACATCTTCCATGCTGTTGTTGAGGTACCCAGATGGACCAATGCAAAGATGGAGGTTTGTTTCACTACTTGTCTTGTAGTCGTATGATCCTTTGTTCGCCTCAATGTACGGCACCTTGAAAGAAGCTCTGCTGAGACAGAGGTGAAGTTCTCGCTCCACTCCAATTAGAATGAGCAGTATGGTTTTTATGCTTCTTGTTTATTCAGTATTCTATTGCAAACGCATAGTAAACAGGTACAGAGGCATCCGTCACTTAATATCTCCGTTCGTTGTTTCAGGTGAATGTTGTATTGTTTTCCTCAGATTGCCACCAAAGACCCTCTAAATCCATTGAAGCAAGACATCAAGAAGGGGAACCTTCGTTATGTGGCCAACGTGTTTCCACACAAAGGATACATCTGGAATTATGGAGCCATCCCTCAGGCAAGTTAACCAGGGGTGGACCATCTCTCCCTAGAATAGAAACATTTCGGTTAAATGTATTGAAAGTTTATAAAATTACAGTTTAAAAAGAAAACACACATTTTTCCCTTCCTTATCAGTAGCTTTCTAGCATGAGATTTGCCTATCAATGATTTCTGAAGCATCTATAGGGGGTTATGAATGATTTATGAAGCATCTATAGGGGTTTATGAATGATTTATGAAGCATCTATAGGGGTTATGAATGATTTCTGAAGCATCTATAGGGGTTTCTGAAGCATCTATAGGGGTTATGAATGATTTATGAAGCATCTATAGGGGTTTATGAATGATTTATGAAGCATCTATAGGGGTTATGAATGATTTCTGAAGCATCTATAGGGGTTATGAATGATTTATGAAGCATCTATAGGGGTTATGAATGATTTATGAAGCATCTATAGGGGTTATGAATGATTTATGAAGCATCTATAGGGGTTATGAATGATTTATGAAGCATCTATAGGGTTTGAATGAATGAAGATTTAGGGGTTGAAGCATCTATAGGGGTTATGAATGATTTATGAAGCATCTATAGGGGTTTATGAATGATTTATGAAGCATCTATAGGGGTTTATGAATGATTTCTGAAGCATCTATAGGGGTTATGAATGATTTATGAAGCATCTATAGGGGTTATGAATGATTTCTGAAGCATCTATAGGGGTTATGAATGATTTATGAAGCATCTATAGGGGTTATGAATGATTTATGAAGCATCTATAGGGGTTATGAATGATTTCTGAAGCATCTATAGGGGTTATGAATGATTTCTGAAGCATCTATAGGGGTTATGAATGATTTCTGAATGATTTCGGAAGCATCTATAGGGGTTATGAATGATTTATGAAGCATCTATAGGGGTTTATGAATGATTTATGAATGATTTCGGAAGCATCTATAGTGGTTATGAATGATTTATGAAGCATCTATAGGGGTTTATGAATGATTTATGAAGCATCTATAGGGGTTATGAATGATTTATGAAGCATCTATGGTTATGCATCTAAGAATGATTTTATGAATGATTTATGAAGCATAGGGGTTATGAATGATTTATGAAGCATCTATAGGGGTTATGAATGATTTATGAAGCATCTATAGGGGTTATGAATGATTTATGAAGCATCTATAGGGGTTATGAATGATTTCTGAAGCATCTATAGGGGTTATGAATGATTTCTGAAGCATCTATAGGGGTTATGAATGATTTATGAAGCATCTATAGGGGTTATGAATGATTTATGAAGCATCTATAGGGGTTTATGAATGATTTATGAAGCATCTATAGGGGTTATGAATGATTTATGAAGCATCTATAGGGGTTTATGAAGCATCTATAGGGGTTTATGAATGATTTATGAAGCATCTATAGGTGTAACGGTTTTCTTTAGGTGAAGTAGAGGCGGACCTTAATGCAGCAGGATTGTTATTCATGTTTCTTAATGAAGAAAACTATACATGAATAAACTAACAAAAACAATAAATGTGAGAAAACCTAAACAGCCTATCTGGTGACAACAAACACAAAGACAGAAACAATCACCCACGAAACACTCAAAGAATATGGCTGCCTAAATATGGTTCCCAATCAGAGACAACGATAATCACCTGCCTCTGATTAAGCACCAATTCAGACAGCCATAGACTATGCTAGAAAACCCCACTAAGCCACAATCCCAAAACCTACGAAAAAACCCAATACAAAAACACACCACAAAATAAACCCATGTCACACCCTGGCCTGACCAAATAAATATAGAAAACACAAAATACTAAGACCAGGGCGTGACAATAGGGGTTATGAATGATTTATGAAGCATCTATAGGGGTTTATGAATGATTTATGAAGCATCTATAGGGGTTATGAATGATTTATGAAGCATCTATAGGGGTTATGAATGATTTATGAAGCATCTATAGGGGTTATGAATGATTTCTGAAGCATCTATAGGGGTTATGAATGATTTCTGAAGCATCTATAGGGGTTATGAATGATTTATGAAGCATCTATAGGGGTTATGAATGATTTATGAAGCATCTATAGGGGTTATGAATGATTTATGAAGCATCTATAGGGGTTTATGAATGATTTATGAAGCATCTATAGGGGTTATGAATGATTTATGAAGCATCTATAGGGGTTATGAATGATTTATGAAGCATCTATAGGGGTTATGAATGATTTCTGAAGCATCTGTAGTGTTTATGAATGTTCAAATAATGCCTTTTATAAGTTGTGGTCTTTTAAAATAGAACCAGGTTATCAATCACTGTTCTCTCATCTTTATTTATTTCTCAGACATGGGAGGACCCAGGCCATAAAGACGCAGATACAGGATGCTGTGGTGACAATGACCCTATTGACATCTGTGACATAGGATACAAGGTACTGCACTACAACTTTATTGAATGGAGGAAACGTTCTGTTGTTACTCGGTGTGTGTTTTCTGCTTGTCAAAGTACATCCACACAACCATGTTCCTATCTTCATTCATAGTCTTCTAATTTAAATGTTGTCAATCTCATTCTCTTTCTCGGTCTTTCTCTCTCTCGCTCTCGTTCTCCCTCCCTCTCTCTCTATTTTTCTCTCTTTCTCTTTCGTTCTCTCACTTTCTTTCTCTTTCTCTCTCTCTCTTTCTCTCTCTGTGTCTCTCTTTCTCTCTCTCTCTCTCTCTTTCTGTGTGTCTCTTTCTCTCTTCTCTTTCTCTTTCGTTCTCTCACTTTCTTTCTCTTTCTCTCTCTCTCTTTCTCTCTCTCTGTGTCTCTCTTTCTCTCTCTCTCTCTCTCTCTGTGTGTGTCTCTCTCTCTCTCTCTCTGTCTCTCTCTCCTTCTACTTCTTCTTCTTTGTCTTCTTCTTCTTCTTCTTCCTCTCTTCATCTCCCTCTCGTTGTGATTTTGAGGTGTGCTCTCGTGGAGAGGTGATTAAAGTCAAGGTGTTGGGCACTCTGGCTCTGATCGACGAAGGAGAAACAGACTGGAAAGTCATTGTCATCAACATGGAGGATCCAGAGGCCAACAACTTTAACAGTATGAGGACATCTAATATTTATTCAGAATGTATTGGGATTTATATAGCGCTTTTTAGAGGTCCTTCAATAGACTAGCATCCTGTGCAGAATGATGTACTTATACGTCAAGCTGCCTGCCGCTACAGAAACAGGAGCCGGTGTCAGTATGTAGTGAGTTGATGGGCCATTCTGGCTTGGACAAAGTTACTTACTTTCTTTCAGAGACCTTTTAAGACGCTGAATGTCTGTCTGATATCTGATCAACAGTTACACAATAGTGGGTGTTTTTAAATGTGTTTGTGGCTAACCATGGAATACACATCTTCTTCTTGTGATCAATGCAGATATTGATGACGTTAGAAGACTCAAGCCTGGGTATCTGGAAGCTACATTTGAGTGGTTCAAAAAATATAAAGTTCCCGATGGAAAACCTGAGAACCAGTTTGCATTTAACGGAGAGTTCAAGGACAGGGTAACAATACAGTTTTCACCTGTTTGTTCTGCACAGAAGGCCAACAAGAGCAAAGCCCAATAGCAAGACATTGATATTGATGTCAGTTACTATTGGATTCCTCCTCTAAATCAGGGATGTCAAACATATGGCCCGCAGGCCGAAGGGGGTCCAATCCGGCTCGCGATGGGGTCCAATCCGGCTCGCGATGGGGTCCAATCCGGCTCGCGAGGGGGTCCAATCCAGCCCAGTTTCCTGACTGTGTAGAAGTGATAATGCCCCTAGAGTCATAGAGTTTCCTGACTGTGTAGTAGTGATACAGTTTCCTGACTGTGTAGCAGTGATAATGGCCCTAGAGTCATAGAGTTTCCTGACTGTGTAGTAGTGATAATGGCCCTACAGTCATAGAGTTTCCTGACTGTGTAGTAGTGATAATGGCCCTACAGTCATAGAGTTTCCTGACTGTGTAGTAGTGATAATGACCCTAGAGTCATAGAGTTTCCTGACTGTGTAGTAGTGATAATGGCCCTACAGTCATAGAGTTTCCTGACTGTGTAGTAGTGATACAGTTTCATGACTGTGTAGTAGTGATAATGGCCCTACAGTCATAGAGTTTCCTGACTGTGTAGTAGTGATAATGGCCCTACAGTCATAGAGTTTCCTGACTGTGTAGTAGTGATAATGGCCCTACAGTCATAGAGTTTCCTGACTGTGTAGTAGTGATAATTTCATAGAGTTTCCTGACTGTGTAGTAGTGATAATGGCCCTACAGTCATAGAGTTTCCTGACTGTGTAGTAGTGATAATGGCCCTACAGTCATAGAGTTTCCCTGTGTAGTAGTGACTACAGTCATAGAGTTTCCTGACTGTGTAGTAGTGATAATGGCCCTACAGTCAGTTTCCTGACTGTGTAGTAGTTACAGTTTCCTGACTGTGTAGTAGTGATAATGGCCCTACAGTCATAGAGTTTCCTGGCTGTGTAGTAGTGATAATGGCCCTACAGTCATAGAGTTTCCTGACTGTGTAGTGGTGATAATGGCCCTACAGTCATAGAGTTTCCTGACTGTGTAGTAGTGATAATGGCCCTACAGTCATAGAGTTTCCTGACTGTGTAGTAGTGATACAGTTTCCTGACTGTGTAGTAGTGATAATGGCCCTACAGTCATAGAGGTTCCTGACTGTGTAGCAGTGATAATAATCACCCAAATGAAAACTAGACAGTCAGGAAGCATGGGAAATTCCTCACTGAGGTTAGAGGAGCATTGTTGGCTAATTTTGACGGCGTGGAAATACAACCGATTTTCAGTGCGGCCCTCCGGATGAAAAAACAATGCTTTGACATCCCTGCTCTAAATCACTCATAGGACAGGCGGCAGGGTAGCCTAGTGGTTAGAGCGTTGGACTAGTAACCGGAAGGTTGCAAGTTCAAATCCCCGAGCTGACAAAGTACAGATCTGTCGTTCTGCCCCTGAACAGGCAGTTAACACACTGTTCCTAGGCTGTCTTTGAAAATAAGAATTTGTTCTTAACTGACTTTCCTAGTTAAATGAAGGTTAAAAATAAATATATACACTCAATCACACACAATAGAATAAAACAGTGTATTGCAATGTAAGTACGCATTGTTACTCTTTTTTTTATATTGAAATATGTGCACTACATATTCCCATAGTGCACTACTTTTGATGGGCCCTGGTCAAAAGAAGTGCACTATAAAGGGACTAGGGTGCCATTTGGGACACAACATACTTTCTGCTCAGTACAGAGAGTAGTATAGTGGAGGTGTATGCAGAGTATTATTCTCTTAAGCATGCAGGGAATCATTTGACATGCTTTTTTTCCCCCCAGGACTTTGCTCTTAAGACAGTCAAGGAAACTCATGAGTTTTGGAAGGCGCTGATCTCCAAAAAGACCAACGCTGGAGAACTGAACTGGTGAGACTGAGATATAGATTTACAATCTCTGTGTAATATGGCCATCTGTTCAATAGGCTGTCAGTGATGCGGATGCATTGCTACGAAAACAAGTAACAATTAACAACGATAAAGCAATATAAGACGGTTTAGTTCAGTCAATCGCTTGTTTTTACTAAAACAGTTCTATTTGTGTTTTTACAGAGTCTTCTCAACTAAAACAGTTCTATTTGTGTTTTTACAGAGTCTTCTCAACTAAAACAGTTCTATTTGTGTTTTTACAGAGTCTTCTCAACTAAAACAGTTCTATTTGTGTTTTTACAGAGTCTTCTCAACTAAAACAGTTCTATTTGTGTTTTTACAGAGTCTTCTCAACTAAAACAGTTCTATTTGTGTTTTTACAGAGTCTTCTCAACTAAAACAGTTCAGAGTCTTCTCAACTAAAACAGTTCTATTTGTGTTTTTACAGAGTCTTCTCAACTAAAACAGTTCTATTTGTGTTTTTACAGAGTCTTCTCAACTAAAACAGTTCTATTTGTGTTTTTACAGAGTCTTCTCAACTAAAACAGTTCTATTTGTGTTTTTACAGAGTCTTCTCAACTAAAACAGTTCTATTTGTGTTTTTACAGAGTCTTCTCAACTAAAACAGTTATATTTGTGTTTTTACAGTCTTCTCAACTAAAACAGTTATATTTGTGTTTTTCTCCCATCTTCTGATCCAGTACCAACACTTGTGTCACAGACAGTCCATTCTGCTGTTCCACTACTGATGCTAAGGCTGTTGTTGATGCCGTGAGTTCCTTTCACTTATCAAACTATTTGGCTTATCCTACTAAAACAGCTTAGCTGTCATATTAATGTGTGCTTGATAAGTAATATTGATAATAATGATATTGTCTTGTAGGCATGTGTTTTTGGCCCTGAAGACCCTATTCCAAGTGCAGGTGTGTATTTCTTTTGTTAGTTATTTCCATTGGTATGTGCTTTGACGTGAAATTAATCTTATTTAAATTCAATACACCTGTGATTTATTTACAAAATATCTCTATCTATATATCTATATATTCAACTTTATTGGATTTCACACTTACAATGGAACATTTTCTACTTCTTTTCTCAGTTGACAAATGGTTCTATGTCTAAGTGAACAGAAAGAGGAGCCTTCAGATTGGACCAAAATGTTTTCTCACCTGAATGGAAGAATATACTTGAAAATGACAGAAAACATGTGTAGTATAATTACAGTTTCCCATTTTTAGTATGAATTGTGATTGATTGCTTGTCCTCTTAACATGACAAGTACTCAACCAAGTAAGCCTGGTCTTTATGTTTATTATATTTCTCAAATGTGTAACTATATGACCTTTATAGTCCGTCTAAACCTCTGCACTTTACCGTGTCTTGCATCATGTTGTTTGATACTGAAATAGGAATCATAAATCTTCAAATAAATACCATCACCACATCCCCCTCCTCCTGTTCTGAACACGGTCTTTACTCGTATCTAGTGGTCCTGCATCACAACACAAGCCTTATAGCAGACAGAAGAAAAGCTGTTTAAACAGGTGTGTTGAATAAAATCGGTTTCCTTGAAGTTGGCTCTTACCCGGAAATCACACCATGAAAAGAACTGCTGAAGAATCCCTCCATCCACTGCCAAGAGGAAAAGATGGGAGCTACTAGATGCAATGTCTAAATATAATGCCTATGATATAATGCAGAGGTTGTAAGGTATTTTATGGGAAAGGTAGGTGAAAGGTGAATGCCATAAACCCTATTTATTTGCACCCCATTATTTCTACCTCTACTTTGCACATTATTCCACTGCAAATCTACCATTCCAGTGTTTTACTTGCTATATTGTATTTACTTGCCTTTACCTCCCTTATCTCACCTCATTTGCTCACATTGTATATAGACTTATCTTTCTACTGTATTATTGACTGTATGTTTGTTTTACTCCATGTGTAACTCTGTGTTGTTGTATGTGTCTAACTGCTTTGCTTTATCTTTGCCAGGTCGCAATTGTAAATGAGAACTTGTTCTCAACTTGCCTACCTGGTTTAAATAAAGGTGAAATTAAATTTTAAAAATGCAATATACTCCCGCACAGCAGGCGGCGCTAGTGCGCCACCGGGGTAGTTAGGAAGTTCCCGAAGTCACGTCGAAGAACAATACAATCAGCTGTTCGTTGATCGAATCCGCAAAAACAATCTAACCAAAGCTGTCATTGTCGACAGGGACAGGTGAGCTTTTGGCAGCTTTATTACAAATATTCAGTCATTTATATAGTTACATAAGGTTACGTGTGTTCCGTCATACATTTACTTCGAAAGGGAGAGCTGTCTGTCTGTCTGTCTTAAGAGTCCTTTAGTCCACATGAGGCCAGGATTTCAGATAAGCTGATAGCCACGTAGCCGAGATAGCAAGCTAAGTTAGCGATCAGCTGGTGCTAACTAATAGCATGCTATGATAAGAAAATACTTGTAATTGTTGTTGACAAACCTAAAGCTGGCTAGTAGCAGTAGCAAGTGCATTTGTGTAAAGAGAGTCTGTAGCTATCACTATAGTCATGATGCAAATGTCAAAAATACTGCTGATCCAGTGAGACAAGTTGATCCCGTCTTGACAAGTTGTCAGTGTGCTAACTAGCTAGCTAACTTCCCTATTGTTTTCTTTCTTAGGCAAAGACCAGTGAAATGTCATTCCTCTTTGATTGGCTCTACAGAGGCTTTAGTGGTGTGCTACAGTTTTTAGGTAATCTCTGATTTCACGTCAATGACTTCAAATGTATTATCAGTAGAGTGGGTGTAATGTATTATCAGCAGGGTGGGTATAATGTATTATCAGTAGAGTGGGTGTAATGTATTATCGGCAGGGTGGGTATAATGTATTATCGGCAGGGTGGGTGTAATGTATTATCAGCAGGGTGGGTATAATGTATTATCGGCAGGGTGGGTATAATGTATTATCGGCAGGGTGGGTGTAATGTATTATCGGCAGGGTGGGTATAATGTATTATCGGCAGGGTGGGTATAATGTATTATCGGCAGGGTGGGTATAATGTATTATCGGCAGGGTGGGTATAATGTATTATCGGCAGGGTGGGTGTAATGTATTATCGGCAGGGTGGGTATAATGTATTATCGGCAGGGTGGGTATAATGTATTATCGGCAGGGTGGGTATGTATTATCGGCAGGGTGGGTATAATGTATTATCGGCAGGGTGGGTATAATGTATTATCGGCAGGGTGGGTATAATGTATTATCAGTAGAGTGGGTGTAATGTATTATCGGCAGGGTGGGTATAATGTATTATCGGCAGGGTGGGTATAATGTATTATCGGCAGGGTGGGTATAATGTATTATCGGCAGGGTGGGTATAATGTATTATCGGCAGGGTGGGTATAATGTATTATCGGCAGGGTGGGTATAATGTATTATCGGCAGGGTGGGTATAATGTATTATCGGCAGGGTGGGTATAATGTATTATCGGCAGGGTGGGTATAATGTATTATCGGCAGGGTGGGTATAATGTATTATCGGCAGGGTGGGTATAATGTATTATCGGCAGGGTGGGTATAATGTATTATCGGCAGGGTGGGTATAATGTATTATCGGCAGGGTGGGTATAATGTATTATCGGCAGGGTGGGTATAATGTATTATCGGCAGGGTGGGTATAATGTATTATCGGCAGGGTGGGTGTAATGTATTATCGGCAGGGTGGGTATAATGTATTATCGGCAGGGTGGGTATAATGTATTATCGGCAGGGTGGGTATAATGTATTATCGGCAGGGTGGGTATAATGTATTATCGGCAGGGTGGGTATAATGTATTATCGGCAGGGTGGGTATAATGTATTATCGGCAGGGTGGGTATAATGTATTATCGGCAGGGTGGGTATAATGTATTATCGGCAGGGTGGGTATAATGTATTATCGGCAGGGTGGGTATAATGTATTATCGGCAGGGTGGGTATAATGTATTATCGGCAGGGTGGGTATAATGTATTATCGGCAGGGTGGGTATAATGTATTATCGGCAGGGTGGGTATAATGTATTATCGGCAGGGTGGGTGGTAATGTATTATCGGCAGGGTGGGTGGTAATGTATTATCGGCAGGGTGGGTGGTAATGTATTATCGGCAGGGTGGGTGGTAATGTATTATCGGCAGGGTGGGTGGTAATGTATTATCGGCAGGGTGGGTGTAATGTATTATCGGCAGGGTGTGGTAATGTATTATCGGCAGGGTGGGTATAATGTATTATCGGCAGGGTGGGTATAATGTATTATCGGCAGGGTGGGTATAATGTATTATCGGCAGGGTGGGTATAATGTATTATCGGCAGGGTGGGTATAATGTATTATCGGCAGGGTGGGTATAATGTATTATCGGCAGGGTGGGTATAATGTATTATCGGCAGGGTGGGTATAATGTATTATCGGCAGGGTGGGTATAATGTATTATCGGCAGGGTGGGTATAATGTATTATCGGCAGGGTGGGTATAATGTGTGTTACGTTCCACCTAGAATCTGTTCCAAAAAAACGTTGTAAATAACAAGGATGCCCACAAACAACGAATACCAAGTAGCATGATCAATTCACCTGGCTAACTAGCTGCCGAATTAGGCATCAACTCACCAGGTAGCTTATTCTTAATGTTTGTCCGTAGGCTACCAGAGTGAGGACAGACATTTTTCGGAATAAATGTGGTGAGTGAAAAACGTAACAAAATAGCCCATCCTCTCTACCCGGTATCTTATTCTGCCCCTATACAACTTTATATGCGTTGTTTGTGGGCATCCTTGTTATTTTACAAAGTTTTTGGAACAGATTCCTGTTGGAACGTTCCACACATTATACCCACCCTGATCAGTATAGTACTGCATGTCACAATGAGTGGTGGTGTGTTTTTACAACTCAAAAGTTGAATTAACTTGTCAATGTACTTTCCCAGGGTTGTACAAAAAATCTGGAAAGTTGGTTTTCCTGGGGTTGGATAATGCTGGTAAAACAACCCTTCTGCATATGCTGAAAGATGACCGACTTGGACAGCATGTGCCCACGTTGCATCCAAGTAGGCAGCATCATTTCAAAGTACTTTATTGTGTTGTTTTTAAGTCCCAATAACGGCAGTGAACACAATGTCAGTCGTTTTTAAATGTGTTTTGTTTCTCCCTGAAGCATCGGAAGAGTTGACGATAGCTGGAATGACATTCACCACGTTTGATCTGGGCGGCCACGTACAAGGTAAGACTTCGGCCTAACTAAGTTGGACACTGCGTCTTTCTAGGGTTTGGTCAGCATCTTGACACTTTACATTGTCTTTTTAGGGTTTGGTCAGCATCTTGACACATTACATTGTCTTTCTAGGGTTTGGTCAGCATCTTGACTCATTACATTGTCTTTCTAGGGTTTGGTCAGCATCTTGACTCATTACATTGTCTTTCTAGGGTTTGGTCAGCATCTTGACTCATTACATTGTCTTTCTAGGGTTTGGTCAGCATCTTGACTCATTACCATTGTCTTTCTAGGGTTTGGTCAGCATCTTGACTCATTACATTGTCTTTCTAGGGTTTGGTCAGCATCTTGACTCATTACATCATGTCTTTCTAGGGTTTTGTCAGCATCTGGACACATTACCTCATGTGCTACATCTTCTGTCTCTTTCACAGCTAGAAGAGTTTGGAAGAACTACCTGCCGGCTATCAATGGAGTTGTCTTTCTGGTTGACTGTGCCGACCTCGACCGCCTTACAGAATCCAAGATCGAACTTGATGTAAGTCACTTCCACTGCACACAATGAGCCTAATTTATCAACATTCATTGTGAAAAATGCATATACAAAACCCCTGCGTTGAGGCAGCCCAGTTGAGGCAGGTTACACCAGGACACACAACAAACATTCTCACTGTCTCATTACTCAACCTCTTTCCTGTGTGTGTGTGTGTGTTCAGGCCCTGTTAGCAGATGAGACCATCCTCTCTGTGCCTGTGCTGGTCCTGGGTAACAAGATAGACCGTCCTGAAGCCATCAGTGAAGGGGGACTGAGAGAGGCGTTCGTCCTCGATGGACAATGCACTGGAAAGGTAAGCATAGAGATAGATGTAGCCTATGGAATTTGTATCATCATTATTATTATTATTGTATCGTTAATATTATTATATTATCATTATCTTTTTTAAAGTCCATTTCAGATGAGTGTGTAACACAACTAACGTGTGTGTGTGTGTGTGTCTGAATGATGTGTGTGCGGTACAGTATTCACGTTCTTTAGATATGCTGTAGAAAATGTTATTGGTACTCCAGTCTATTTTCACCTCATTTAATCACCTGATTTTACTTAACAAAAGCCCCATCTCAATAGGTGGTCCAGGTACAGTTGCCCGTAGGAAGGTATTCAGACCACTCCACTTTTTCCCACACTTCTACACGTTACAGCCTTTCCTCATCAAGCTACACACAATAATGACAAAAGCAAAAACAGGTTTTTATAAATTTGGGCAAATTCATTCCAAATAAAAAATGAAAATATCACATTTTTACCTAAGTATTCAGACCCTTTACTCAGTACTTTGTTGAAGCAGAGATTATAGCCTCGAGTCTTATTGGGTATGACGCTACAAGCTTGGCACGCCTGTATTTGGGGAGTTTCTTCCATTCTTCTCTGCAGATCCTCTCGTCTTTGTCAGGTTGGATGGGGATCGTGGCTGCACAGCTATTTTCAGGTCTTTCCAAAAATGTTTGATCGGGTTCAAGTCTGGGCTCTGGCTGGGCCACTCAAGGACATTCAGAGACTTGTCCTGAAGCCACTCCTGCGTTGTCTTGGCTGTGTGCTTAGGGTCATTGACCTGTTGGAATGTGAATCTCCGCCCCAGTCTGAGCTCCTGAACAGGTTTTCATCAAGGATCTCTCTGTGCTTTGCTACGTTCATCTTTCCCTCGGTCCTGACTAGTCTCCCAGTCCCTGCCGCTGAATATCATCCCCACAGCATGATGCTGCCACCACCATGCTTCACTGTAGGGATGGTGCCAGGTTTTCCTCCAGACGTGACGCTTGGCATTCAATCTTGGTTTCATCAGACCAGAGAATCTTGTTTCTCATGGTCAGTCTCTTTAGGTTCCTTTTGGCAAACTCCAAGCGGGCTGTCATGTGCCTTTTACTGAGAAGTGGCTTCCTTCTGGCCACTCTACCATAAAGGCCTGTTTGGTGGAGTGCTGCAGAGATGGTTGTCCTTCTGGAAGGTTCTCCCATCTCCACAGAGGAACTCTGGAGCTCTGTCAGAGTGACCATTAGGTTCTTAGTCACCTCCCTGACCGAGGCCCTTCTCCCCTGATTGATCAGTTTTGCCGGGCGGCCAGCTCTAGGAAGAGTCTTGGTGGTTCCAAACTTCTTCCATTTACGAATGATGGATGCCACTGTGTTCTTGGGGACCTTCAATGCTGCAGACATGTTTTGGTACCCTTCCCCAGATCTGTGCCTCGACACAATCCTGTCTCGGAGCTCTACGGATAATTCCTTCGACCTTATGGCTTGTTTTTTTGCTCTGACATGCACTGTCAACTGTGGGACCTTTTATATAGACAGGTGTGTGTCTTTTTCCAAATCATGTCCAATCAATTGAATTTACCACAGGTGGACTCCAATCAAGTTGTAGAAACATCTCAAGGATGATCAATGGGAAACAGGATGCACCTGAGCTCAATTTCAAGTCTCATAACAAAGGGTCTGAATACTTATGGTAATAAGTTAATTAATTATTTTTATATAAATTTGCATAAATGTTTTATCTGTTGTTGCTTTATTATGCAGTGTTGTGTGTATTTTTTTATTTTATTTTTTATTTCACCTTTATTTAACCAGGTAGGCTAGTTGAGAACACCTTTATTTAACCAGGTAGGCTAGTTGAGAACACCTTTATTTAACCAGGTAGGCTAGTTGAGAACACCTTTATTTAACCAGGTAGGCTAGTTGAGAACACCTTTATTTAACCAGGTAGGCTAGTTGAGAACACCTTTATTTAACCAGGTAGGCTAGTTGAGAACACCTTTATTTAACCAGGTAGGCTAGTTGAGAACACCTTTATTTAACCAGGTAGGCTAGTTGAGAACACCTTTATTTAACCAGGTAGACAAGTTGAGAACACCTTTTATTTAACCAGGTAGACAAGTTGAGAACACCTTTATTTAACCAGGTAGGCTAGTTGAGAACAAGTTCTCATTTGCAATTGCGACCTGGCCAAGATAAAGCGTAGCAATTCGACACATACAACAACACAGAGTTACACATGGAATAAACACAACAGTAGAACAAAAGAAAACAAAAAGTCTATATACAGTGAGTGCAAATGAGGTAAGTTAAGGAAATAAATAGGCCATGGTGGCGAAGTAATTACAATATAGCAATTAAACACTGGAACGGTAGATCGGCAGAAGATGAATGTGCAGGTAGAGATAGATTGATGTGTAGATTGATGAGGAAAACAAATAATTGAATCCATTTTAGAATGAGGCTGTAACCTAACAATGTGGAAAAAGTCAAGGGGTCTGAATAGTTTCTGAATACACTGTATGGTAATACACTGTATTACGACCATGCTGGTCATTTATGAACATTTGAACATCTTGGCCATGTTCTGTTATAATCTCCACCCGGCACAGCCAGAAGAGGACTGGCCACCCCACATAGCCTGGTTCCTCTCTAGGTTTCTTCCTAGGTTTTGGCCTTTCTAGGGAGTTTTTCCTAGCCACCGTGCTTCTACACGTGCATTGCTTGCTGTTTGGGGGTTTAGGCTGGGTTTCTGTACAGCACTTTGAGATATCAGCTGATGTATGAAGGGCTATATAAATAAATGTTGATTTGATTTGGTATGGCACAAGACGGTAAAACATTCTTATTCTTTTTTTTTTACCTTAAGTGTGTGTACATTACTATATTTATACTTGGGATAATGTTTTTCAGCAGAAAAAAAGGTGAAGTTGCTGGAGTGGTCTTTATAACAGCTTGATCCTGTTGTTCTTCTCCAGGGTAACGTGTCGTTGAAGGATCTACAGGCACGACCTCTGGAGATTTTCATGTGCAGTGTCCTGAAGAAGCAGGGTTATGGAGATGGCTTCAGGTGGCTGGCACAATACATCGACTGACATCTAGGCAGCGCTTCTTTTACTAAACGGACTCCCATCTTTCTGGGGGGAATGAAGAAGATAAGCTATCAAATGAAATGGCCCATATCGTCCACCCCCCTCCCCTTCCCCCATGTGGAAAGATGTGAAGCTCCCAATAATCAGCTTTCTGATTGAGTACATCTGTCAATTTCAGCATTAATTGGTCCGTTTTAAAAGTTTCTATCTAGGCAAACTTTTAAAAGTGGTTCATGGTCACAAGATTCAAGATGGGTTTGCGTGTAATACTAATAAGTCCATTAGTTAAGTATAACGTCTACCCATTCACTGGCATGTAAATTAGAGTATCCGGTTCTACCCCAACAGATTTGATCATAGCTGCAATTCAAGCTACAGTATACGGCAGATGACCTGTACCAATGTAGAACCTTTATAAGGTATACTGTGAACTTTTAAAATTATTTCTGAAAAATGAAGGACCAAGTGGTTTTTTAAAATGAAATAGATTATAAATGATAAGGATATTTATGTGAATGGTGGCGGTACAAATGCTTGTACATAGCAGTCCTACCTAGAATAAGATGATCTTATCACTAAGAGGACATGAAAGAGAATAGATAGACTGAGCAGGAATATTCCAACAGACCCAAGTTCCAATCGCATCGAATAGAACGCCATCTAAAGTTTAGGGGCGGAGTCCATTTGACCTGATTCTGTTTCTATACATGGCGTGTATATCCCAAATGGCAGCATATTGACTATATAGTGCACTACTTCAGAGAACCCATACTTTCTATGCCCCCACCCCCTGGTCAAAAGTAGTGCACTAAATAGGGAATAGGGTGCCAACCCTGATCACAAGTAGAGCACTAAATAGGAAATAGGGTGCCAACCCTGATCAAAAGTAGTGCACTAAATAGGGAATAGGGTGCCAACCCTGATCAAAAGTAGTGCACTAAATAGGGAGTAGGGTTGACATTTGGTACGCGTCCCGGGGGTTTGAGATCAATTGTAATGGTCCACGCAGCTATTGCCTTCAATGCACTCAGCCAAAGACGTATGCAAACTATTTTGCAAGTGACTTTGGGATGTTTACATATAATAGACCTGGGGGGGGGGGAGGGGTTGTAGGAGTGATGTAATGTTTGTCCTACTACAGTTTAATGAATGAATGGCTATAGTGCCATGATATGCAGGTACGTTGTAACAGGCCAGAACAAGAGACCGCCATTGCCATCATTCCATGGTATGCAGCAATAAAGCGGAATGACCATCAGTGGCCACTGCAATGCTAATCTTAACAAAAAAAGGCTATGCTACTCTACTAACACAGCTCTGGCAGAGGTTTCGTTGGAAAAATATAGATAATGGTCCCTTTTTCAATCAAGTCTGGTTTAAAAACACATATATTGGTCCCTTTTTCAATCAAGTCTGGTTTAAAAACACATATATTGGTCCTTTTTCAATCAAGTCTGGTTTAAAAATAGATATTTGGGCCCTATTCGATCAAGGCTGGTTTAAAAATAGATATTTGGGCCCTATTCGATCAAGGCTGGTTTAAAAAATAAATCCCACTTGCGTGCTTTGAGTGACGTACTACTCAAGGAAACACCAGATAGCCTGGGCACCAGTTTGAATAGGGCTCTTGGTCCATGCCCTTTCCTGTTCGCAGCCCTGGGTCGTGTTCATTAGGCACCAAACGGATGAAAATGGACTGAAATGGCACTCGGACAATGGAAACACTCATTTTCGTTTTCAGCTGCAAAATGTTTTAAAATGTTTTCCGTTGCAGGCCCTAAAATGAACACGTCCCAGATATTTCTAGTAGAGGTCGACTGATTATGATTTTTCAATGCCGATACCGATTATTGGAGGACCAAAAAAAGCCGAAACCGATTTAATCGGCCGATTTGTATTTATTTATTTGTAGTAATGACAATTACAACAATACTGAATGAACACTTATTTTAACTTAATATAATACACCAATAAAATCAATTTAGCCTCAACTAAATTATGAAACATGTTCAATTTGGTTTAAATAATGCAAAAACAAAGTGTTGGAGAAGAAAGTAAAAGTGCAATATGTGCCATGTAAGAAAGCTAACGTTTAAGTTCCTTGCTCAGAACATGAGAACATATGAAAGCTGGTGGTTCCTTTTAACAAGACTCTTCAATATTCCCAGGTAAGACATTTTAGGTTGTAGTTTTTATAGGAATTATAGGACTATTTCCCTCTATACCATTTGTATTTCATTAACCTTTGACGATTGGATGTTCTTATAGGCACTTTAGCATTGCCAGTGTAACAGTATAGCTTCCGTCCCTCTCCTCGCTCCTCCCTGGGCTCGAACCAGCAACACATCGACAACAGCCACCCTCGAAGCAGCGTTACCTATGCAGAGCAAGGGGAACAACTACTAGAAGTCTCAGAGCGAGTGACGTTTGAAACGCTATTAGCGCGCGCTAACTAGCTAGCCATTTCACATCGGTTACACCAGCCTCATCTCGGGAGTTGATAGGCTTGAAGTCATAAACAGCGCAATGCTTGACGCACAACGAAGAGCTGCTGGCAAAACGCACAAGTATGCTGTTTGAATGAATGTTTACGCGCCTGCTTCTGCCTATCACCACTCAGTCAGATACTTAGATACATGTATGCTTGTATGCTCAGTCAGATTATATGCAACGCAGGACACGCTAGATATCTAGTAATATCATCAACCATGTGTAGTTAACTAGTGATTATGATTGTTTTTTACAAGATAAGTTTAATGCTAGCTAGCAACTTACCCTGGCTTACTGCATTCGCGTAACAGGCAGTCTCCTTGTGGAGGCAGGTCGTTATTGCGTTGGACTAGTCAACTGTAAGGTTGCAAGATTGGATCCCCGAGCTGACAGGTGAAAATCTGTCGTTCTGCCCCTGAACAAGGCAGTTAACCCACCGTTTCTAGGCCGTCATTGAAAATAAGAATGTGTTCTTAACTGACTTGCCTAGTTAAATAAAGGTATAATTTTTTTATTTTATTTTTTAAATCGGCAAATCGGCGCCCAAAAATACCGATTTTCATAACAATCTGAAACTTGAAATCGTCCCTAATTAATCGGTCGACCTCTAATTTCTAGGCCTACTAGTAAATCTTCTTTGTCATTCTAAGCCTCTGTCATTTGCAACATTTTTTATTATCTTGATGTCAATTTAATTTGAATCTGAAATGGCCATCACTGACATATTTTAGTTGATTATTATTTATTATCAGAATGAACTAATGGGAACCGGTACTTCCAGCCACGTAGGCTAATACTGCCTTATAGTTTAAATAGAGGGGAATGTTTCGGCAGTCTGATTCAGCCTTTTGATGATCTACTTGTCACATTTCCTGTCTGCTGTGTAGGTCATTTATTGAAATGATTTATAATGTCCATGATGTGAAGTATTGGCTTTGTGATTCAGACAAATCTATGGTTGAAATGCTGCGGGTACTTCTTGACTATCAGTACAATGATATGAGAGTACGTCTGTAGCTCTGAATCTCTGGGAATAACAGCCTTTATATCAGCCAGCCTTGGGCTCAGTTCCATTTCAATTCAGGAACTAAAACTGATATTGACATTTATTCTCAAAGCTTTTTAATGAGGAACAATGTAATTGGAGTTTCAGTTTCCTACCTGAATTTAAATGAAACTGACCCCCAACGCTGTATATCAGTATTTAACTATTGACTACCATTAACTTCTCTGTATTCATTGTACATAATGTAAAATGGAGATGGTCTCTTTCTTTGTACAATTCATTATCCTGGAGCTGACAAAACACGCAGGTTTGTAATCCCAAATAACACCCTATTACCTACATAGTGCACTACTTTTGACCAAAGCCCTATTTGACCCTGGTCCAATGTAGTGCACTATATAACGTATAGGTTGCCATTTGGCACATAGACATTATTACTGGATGTACTTATGATAACTCAGATCATTTTAACAGTAGAAAACAAAGGGGGAGTCTATATAAATTCCATAAATATTTTTTAACACTGGAATGATAAATGGTCAGATGGTCATGTACAGGTAGAGATATGTTTTAAAAACAGTTGGGGATGAGGTAGGTGAAAATTGCTATTTACCAATAGATTAAATTGCAAATGCTAGATAAAACATCCACACTTCTAATCTACATGTGATAATAAAGTATGTTTGAGATGAGCAGTATTTGCAAATACTGTATAACTGCAGGGCCATTAACCAAGCATACAGGTCGCAGTGGTGGGTGGTATAACTTTAGTGACATGGCACTGTATAACTAAATCCAGTTTGCTGATAATCTTGGAAGCCATTTTGTAGATGACATAGTCGAGGATCGGAAGGATAGTCAGTTTTACTAGGGCAACTTCGTGAGTGAAGTGCACTCTTGATTTGATTTTCGATTGGAGATGTTTGATATGAGTCTGGAAGGAGAGTTTGCAGTCTAGCCAGACACCTAGGTACTTATAGATGTCCACATATTCCTTTGATGCTATCGGGCATGCGGGTGCAGGCAGCGATCGGTTGAAAAGCATGCATTTGGTTTTACTAGCGTTTAAGAGCAGTTGGCAGGCCACGGAAGGAGTGTTGTATGGCATTGAAGCTTGTTTGGAGGTTGATAGCACAGTGTCCAATAGACCCGAAAGTATATAGAATGGTGTCGTCTGCATGAGGTGGATCAGGGAATCGCCCGCAGCAAGAGCAACCATTGATATATACAGAGAAAAGAGTCGGCCCGAGTGAACCCTGTGGCACCCCCATAGAGACTGCCAGAGGACCCATGCCCTCCGATTTCACACTGAACTCTGTCTGCAAAGTAATTGGGAACCAGGCAAGGCAGTCATAAAGGCAAGGCTACTGAGTCTGCCATTTGGTGGGATGTCACGGCTGCACAACTGGTGGCAAATGGCACTTTGAGCCTGTGCACAGGCGTACATTATGGTCATCTGCTTCGAAGACCAGCAGGTGGATATAGGTGTAACAGTTTTCAGGGTGTCTCGCCCCTTTGAAGAACAGGGGATGACTGCGGCAGCTTTCAATCCTTGGGGATCTCACAGTGGTTGAACAGGCTGGCTCTGCGACAATGGCGGCGGAAACCAGAAATAGGGGGTCCAGATTGTCAAGCCCAGCTGATTTGTACGGGTCCAGGTTTTGCAGCTCTCAGAACATCTGCTATCTGGATTTGGGTAAAGGAGAACCTGGAGAGGCTTAAGGAGCTGCCGGGGGGCAGAGCTGATGTAGTGCACTATATAACGTATAGATTACTGGATGTACTTATGATAACTCAGATCATTTTAACGTGAGAAATTCCATAAATATTTTTAACAATCATTCCTCACGTGTCATGTTTTGTTGTAAGGCTGTAGATTAAATTGCAAATGCTACACATCCACACTTCTAATCTACATGTGATAATAAAGTATGTTTGAGATGAGCAGTATTTGCAAATACTGTATAACTGCACCATTAACTCTAAATATAATCTTCGGTACAGGGTTGTTATCATGCAACTTCCAAAGAGTGCATCATAGCATATCTCTACCCTCTCCTTTAGGTTTTATATCAGAGTATTGTTGGTGATGTAGCTCACGCTCCTTTATGTTTATATCAGAGCATGAGTCCCAAATGGCACCCTATTCTTTATAAAGTGAACCCTATTGACCCTGGTCAAAAGTAGTGGACCATAAAGGCAATAGGGTGGCCATTTGGGATGCAGACAAAGGTGGCAAATGGCACTTTGAGCCTGTAGGCGTACATTATTGATCTGCTTCCAGAGTGGTGTTCTCTTCTGCCTGTCGCGCCACAAGGACAACAGTGGTGTCCTCTTCTGCCTGTCGCGCCACAAGGACAACAGTGGCTCAGCATCTGCCGTATGGTCGAGACCACTGAGCTAGGGTCGGGACCACTGAGCTATGGTCGAGATTATGACCTATGGCCGGGACCACTGAGCTATGGTCGGGACCACTGAGCTATGGTCGAGATTATGACCTATGGCCGGGACCACTGAGCTATAGTCGGGACCACTGAGCTAGGAGTCGGGACCACTGAGCTATGGTCGAGATTATGACCTATGGCCGGGACCACTGAGCTATGGTCGGGACCACTGAGCTATGGTCGAGATTATGACCTATGGCCGGGACCACTGAGCTATGGTCGGGACCACTGAGCTGAGATTATGACCTATGGTCGGGACCACTGAGCTATGGTCGGGACCACTGAGCTATGGGACCACTGAGCTAGGGTTGAGCTAGGGTCGGGACCACTGAGCTAGGGTCGGGACCACTAGCTAGGGTCGGGACCACTTAGCTAGGGTCGGGACCACTGAGCTATGGTCGGGACCACTGAGCTATGGTCGGGACCACTGAGCTATGGTCGGGACCACTGAGCTATGGTCGGGACCACTGAGCTATGGTCGGGACCACTGAGCTATGGTCGGGACCACTGAGCTAGGGTCGGGACCACTGAGCTAGGGTCGGGACCACTGAGCTAGGGTCGGGACCACTGAGCTAGGGTCGGGACCACTGAGCTAGGGTCTGGACCACTGACCTATGGTCTGGACCGCTGGCTAGGGTCGGGACCGCTGACCTATGGTCTGGACCGCTGTGCTAGGGTCGGGACCGCTGAGCTAGGGTCGGGACCGCTGAGCTAGGGTCGGGACCGCTGAGCTAGGGTCGGGACCGCTGAGCTAGGGTCGGGACCGCTGAGCTAGGGTCAATACTGTTGAGAGTGCAGTTTCATTTCCTGACGTCGGGAGGCAGTTTAGGACCAATGAAATGAAAACCTGTCTCCATGTTCAGCTCTGACATAAACGTCCATTTTAGGTGACAGGGACTTGGCAATAAAGGATCCTATAATTGTCCATGCATGTTGGCTTTGTTTTTAAACCATCCATTGTCAGTCATTTTGTGGATCACATACAAGTACACATCACTATATTTCTAACAATTCAACAGAAGTCACGTCAGAAAGGATTGAGATTTTACCTCCCAAATCTTACAAAAATTGCAGGAGAGTTGCTATTTGTAAAGTAGTACTGAAAATGCAAGAGTTTTTTTGGGGGGGCCCAATGCCTTTAATAGTAAAGTGCTCAGCCTAGGAGAAGTACATTCATGTTCACTATAACGTGCGATATACTAAAAACAACTGAAGTGATGGAATAATAATGGCAACAATATACTCGTAGAAAACAATCTAACGGTGAGATTTCAAGTATACACACAGAACTTCAAGTAGCATACACATTGTTTTTATAAACACCAAAATAAAGACTGAGAATAGACCATCGACTGACACATTCTTTGAAGTGATTTACAGAGTTCCCATAGGATAAGGTAGTGTCTGCATCCCAAATGGAATACTATTCCCTATATAGTACACTACTTTGGACCAGAGAGTCTGTATGAGCCCTGGATAGAAAGTAGTGCACTATATAGGGCATAGGGGGCCATTTGGGATGTTACCCTTGGTGGTGTAGGTTGATGGGACAAGTAATATACATTCTACAAGTTTTGAGTTGAAATAACACAATAAGTAACAAAGTTCCCATAGCAGTTTCATAAGAGATATTAGTAGTTATTGTGTCTATGTTAATCGATATATATATATATATATAGTATTTTAAAGGTTTATAGACCGCCGAGAGCCGTGTACATCAGTTATACCTTTTAGCAATAAAGTAGCACAAAAGCCTTCCTTGTATAACAAGCCTGTTTCCCAGTCCTGTATTCACCCACATAATGCACGAAACACGTTCATTTTCACAAACGATCCAATGAGCAACGTTACTTTGACGGACATCCGCGTCAAAATCGAACCGAGAAATATGCTTCGTTAAGAAACGTTTCAGAGAAAAATAATTAATTTCTCTCAGTAGTGGAATCACCCTCTAAAAGAGAGGCTTGCATCCCAAGTGGCTCCCTAATCCCTGTATAGTGCACGACTTTAGACCAGAGCTTTATGGGCCCTGATTAAAAAGCTGTACACTATAAAGGGAACAGTGTTCCATTTGGGATATAACCAGAGTAGTCTAGTCTCGTTGTCCTGCTTCATAGATCATAGCTACAGGATTTATATACGCAGCAACTCTGATTTTGACAACATAACCAGGTAAATATTGAACCCTTTTCCACTGTCTCAGGTCTCAATCCGTTCCATTTTAGCAGATCTGCGATTTCAATATTCAAGCAATTGTTCACAATGGAACATAAATATATGATACTAGATGCATTTCTGACAGTAACATTTGATGGCCAGATTATCAGACGATAGTTCTCTATGGTGTCGCTAGAGAGCGAAACAGAACGATCTCTTGCTTTACAAAACAGAAAAGAATGAAGCAATAATGCACATATTTAAGACAAAAACGAGCAATCTCACCCCTGTACCCCCCCACCTCCCACTCCCCAGATCCACACGGCGACAATAGAGACAGAATTCCATGCCCCGAAATCCCCAAATCTTTTGCTGTTAGGAGACAAAGATGCTTGCATCCCAAATGACACCCTATTCCCTATATAGTGCACTACTTTTGACAGACCCCTATGGGTGTCCCTATGAGACCTGGTCAAAAGTAGTGCACTACATAGGGAATAGGGTGGATCCATCCTGACCAGGTCCTTCGTTTAGGTTCAGTTTCTACCAGATGTATCCGCCGTCGTCTGCCTCCCCCTCTTCCTCTTCCTCCTCCTCCTCCTCCGCCTCTTCTCCGTTCTCCTCCTTCTCTTCCTCATCCTCCCATCCCACGCCACTCCCAAAATCTCCGGAATATCCCAGCAGTTCATCTGGAGCGAGGGATGAAATGAAAAGAGTATTTCTCAGTTAACAATTCCTATGATTTCATGTGAGAAAAGATGTCAGGTAACATACAGTAGGATGTTTGTAGGTAGTTAATACTGGTACATATTGCAGTCTCTCCTTGTCCATACACTGCTTTCAGGGTAAGGAAAGAAATGTGTATTTTATATTTCAAATGAACTATCCCTTTAATACTGATGAAATTCAAACCAACCACACTGTGCTGCCGTGGCCATCCCACTGCTCTGGACTGTTCAGTACAGTGTGATGTCCACACAGTGCATTTGTTTCAATCCTGGTCTTATTATAAGACCAAAAGTCATTTTGTTTCAGTCCTAAACAGCCCTACGGTCCTATACAGCCCTACGGTCCTATACAGCCCTACAGTTCTATAACAGCCCTACGGCCCTATACAGCCCAATACAGTCCTACTGCCCAATACAGCCCTATGGCCCTATACAGCCCTATACAGCCCTACGGTCCTATACAGCCCTACAGTTCTATAACAGCCCTACGGCCCTATACAGCCCTACAGTTCTATAACAGCCCTACAGCCCTAAACCCCTATACAGCCCTATACCCCTATACAGCCCTAAACCCCTATACAGTCCTATACCCCTATACAGCCCTATAAATCAAATCAAATCCAATTTTATTTGTCACATACACATGGTTAGCAGATGTTCAAATCAAATCAAATGTTATTTGTCACATACACATGGTTAGCAGATGTTAATGCGAGTGTAGCGAAATGCTTGTGCTTCTAGTTCCGACAATGCAGTAATAACCAACAAGTAATCTAACTAACAATTCCAAAACTACTGTCTTATACACAGTGTAAGGGGATAAAGAATATGTACATAAGGATATATGAATGAGTGATGGTACAGAGCAGCATAGGCAAGATACAGTAGATGGTATCGAGTACAGTATATACATATGAGATGAGTATGTAAACAAAGTGGCATAGTTAAAGTGGCTAGTGATACATATATTACATAAGGATGCAGTCGATGATATAGAGTACAGTATATACGTATGCATATGAGATGAATAATGTAGGGTAAGTAACATTATATAAGGTAGCATTGTTTAAAGTGGCTAGTGATATATTTACATCATTTCCCATCAATTCCCATTCTTAAAGTGGCTGGAGTTGAGTCAGTGTCAGTGTCAGTGTGTTGGCAGCAGCCACTCAATGTTAGTGGTGGCTGTTTAACAGTCTGATGGCCTTGAGATAGAAGCTGTTTTTCAGTCTCTCGGTCCCAGCTTTGATGCACCTGTACTGACCTCGCCTTCTGGATGATAGCGGGGTGAACAGGCAGTGGCTCGGGTGGTTGATGTCCTTGATGATCTTTATGGCCTTCCTGTAACATCGGGTGGTGTAGGTGTCCTGGAGGGCAGGTAGTTTGCCCCCGGTGATGCGTTGTGCAGACCTCACTACCCTCTGGAGAGCCTTACGGTTGTGGGCGGAGCAGTTGCCGTACCAGGCGGTGATACAGCCCGCCAGGATGCTCTCGATTGTGCATCTGTAGAAGTTTGTGAGTGCTTTTGGTGACAAGCCGAATTTCTTCAGCCTCCTGAGGTTGAAGAGGCGCTGCTGCGCCTTCTTCACGATGCTGTCTGTGTGAGTGGACCAATTCAGTTTGTCTGTGATGTGTATGCCGAGGAACTTAAAACTTGCTACCCTCTCCACTACTGTTCCATCGATGTGGATAGGGGGGTGTTCCCTCTGTTTTCTGAAGTCCACAATCATCTCCTTAGTTTTGTTGACGTTGAGTGTGAGGTTATTTTCCTGACACCACACTCCGAGGGCCCTCACCTCCTCCCTGTAGGCCGTCTCGTCGTTGTTGGTAATCAAGCCTGAGATGTTAATGCGAGTGTAGCGAAATGCTTGTGCTTCTAGTTCCGACAATGCAGTAATAACCAACAAGTAATCTAACTAACAATTCCAAAACTACTGTCTTATACACACAAGTGTAAGGGGATAAAGAATATGTACATAAGGATATATGAATGAGTGATGGTACAGAGCGGCATAGGCAAGATACAGTAGATGGTATCGAGTACAGTATATACATATGAGATGAGTATGTAAACAAAGTGGCATAGTTAAAGTGGCTAGTGATACATGTATTACATAAAGATGCAGTAGATGATATAGAGTACAGTATATACGTATACATATGAGATGAATAATGTAGGGTATGTAAACATTATATTAGGTAGCATTGTTTAAAGTGGCTAGTGATATATTTGACATCTTTTTCCCATCAATTCCCATTATTAAAGTGGCCCTATACCCTTATACAGTCCTATACCCCTATACAGCCCTATACCTCTATACAGTCCTATACCTCTATACAGCCCTATACCCCTATACAGCCCTATACAGCCCTATACCTCTATACAGTCCTATACCTCTATACAGCCCTATACCTCTATACAGCCCTATACCCCTATACAGCCCTATACAGTCCTATACCCTTATACAGTCCTATACCCCTATACAGCCCTATACCCCTATACAGCCCTATACAGTCCTATACCCCTATACAGCCCTGTACAGCCCTATACAGTCCTATACCCCCCTATACAGCCCTATACAGTCCTATACCCCTATATACCCCTATACAGCCCTATACAGTCCTATACCCCTATACAGCCCTATACAGCCCTATACAGTCCTATACCCCTATACAGCCCTATACAGTCCTATACCCTTATACAGTCCTATACCCCTATACAGCCCTATACAGTCCTATACCCCTATACAGCCCTATACAGTCCTATACCCTTATACAGTCCTATACCCCTATACAGCCCTATACAGTCCTATACCCCTATACAGCCCTATACAGTCCTATACCCTTATACAGTCCTATACCCCTATACAGCCCTATACAGTCCTATACCCTTATACAGTCCTATACCCCTATACAGCCCTATACAGTCCTATACCCCTATACAGCCCTATACAGTCCTATACCCCTATACAGCCCTGTACCTCTATACAGCCCTATACCTCTATACAGCCCTATACAGTCCTATACCCTTATACAGTCCTATACCCTTATACAGTCCTATACCCTTATACAGTCCTATACCCCTATACAGCCCTATACAGTCCTATACCCCTATACAGCCCTGTACCTCTATACAGCCCTATACCTCTATACAGCCCTATACAGTCCTATACCCTTATACAGTCCTATACCCTTATACAGTCCTATACCCTTATACAGTCCTATACCCTTATACAGTCCTATACCCTTATACAGTCCTATACCCTTATACAGTCCTATACCCCTATACAGCCCTATACAGTCCTATACCCCTATACAGCCCTATACAGTCCTATACCCCTATACAGCCCTGTACCTCTATACAGCCCTATACCTCTATACAGCCCTGTACCCCTATACAGCCCTATACCTCTATACAGCCCTATACCTCTATACAGCCCTATACCTCTATACAGCCCTATACAGTCCTATACCCCTATACAGCCCTGTACCTCTATACAGCCCTATACCTCTATACAGCCCTATACCTCTATACAGCCCTATACCTCTATACAGCCCTATACAGTCCTATAACCCTATACAGTCCTATACCCTTATACAGTCCTATACCCCTATACAGCCCTATACAGTCCTATACCCCTATACAGCCCTATACAGTCCTATACCCTTATACAGTCCTATACCCCTATACAGCCCTATACCCCTATACAGCCCTATACAGTCCTATACCCCTATACAGTCCTATACAGTCCTATACCCCTATACAGTCCTATACAGCCCTATACAGCCCTATACAGTCCTATACCCCTATACAGTCCTATACAGCCCTATACAGTCCTATACCCCTATACAGCCCTGTACCTCTATACAGCCCTATACAGTCCTATACCCCTATACAGCCCTGTACCTCTATACAGCCCTATACAGTCCTATACCCCTATACAGCCCTATACAGTCCTATACCCCTATACAGCCCTGTACCTCTATACAGCCCTATACCTCTATACAGCCCTGTACCTCTATACAGCCCTATACAGTCCTATACCCCTATACAGCCCTGTACCTCTATACAGCCCTATACAGTCCTAAACCCCTATACAGCCCTATACCCCTATACAGCCCTATACAGTCCTATACCCCTATACAGCCCTATACAGTCCTATACCCCTATACAGCCCTATACAGTCCTATACCCTTATACAGTCCTATACCCCTATACAGCCCTATACAGTCCTATACCCCTATACAGCCCTATACCTCTATACAGCCCTATACCTCTATACAGCCCTATACCTCTATACAGCCCTATACCTCTATACAGTCCTATACCTCTATACAGTCCTACAGCCCTATACCTCTATACAGTCCTATACCTCTATACAGTCCTACAGCCCTATACAGCCCGTAATACTGATTGTTATTATATAACCACCAAGAAGGTCTTTACTGCAGCCCTACAGCCTGTAATACTAAAGCAATTGAACACGAGAGGGTGTGCTAGACAACTTTTTTAGCACAGCTGTGCTGCGGTCATAGTTAGGAGGCGAAGCAAAGTGCTGTAAGTGGAGGGAGCACAGGGCTTAGCATGTCTCTCGAAGAGGCTAAAAACAGATTTCGGCTTGAATAGTTGAGTAAATTGATTACGGGAGGAGGATTGCTTTAAAGCAGTATTCAAATGCATAGGATGTAGTGATCCCCAATACAGTAGCCATATCTAAGGAAAAACAAAAGTTCCAAAGGCTGGGCCTAATATAGTGTATAAGAGGTCACACAATAAGTTTTCTAGTGATTCATATGTTGATGATGTAAAGAATATTTGCTGCTCTGTGGGTTGTAATGAGGAGCAACCAGACGCTGCACTTGACACATATATGAAACTACTTATTCCAGTTACTAATAAGCACCAGTTAAGAAAATGATGGTAAAAACTGTTAAATCTCCTTGGATTGATGAGGAATTAAAAAATTGTATGGTTGAGAGGGATGAGACGAAAGGTCTGGCAATTAAGTCTGGCAGCCCAACCGATTGGCAAAAGTACTGCAAATTAAGAAATCATGTGACTAAACTAAATAAAAATAAACTACACTATGAAACAAAGAGAAATTATATAAAGAATGACAGTAAAAAGCTTTGGAGCACCTTAAATTAACATTTGTGAATAAAAGGCAAACTCTGCTCCATCATTCATTGAATCAGATGGCTCATTCATCACAAAACCCACTGATATCGCCAACTACTTTAATTAATTTTTCATTGGTAAGATTAGCAAATTTAGGTATGAGATGCCAGCAACAAACGCTGACACTACACATCCAAGTATATCTGACCAAATGATGAAAGACAAGAATTGGACTTTTGAATTCTGTAAAGTGAGTGTGGAAGAGGTGAAAAAAATATTGTTGTCTATCAACAATGACAAGCCACCGGGGTCTGACAATCTAGATGGGAAATTACTGAGGATAATAGCAGACGATATTGCCACTCCTATTTGCCACATCTTCAATGTAAGCCTACTAGAAAGTGTGTGCCCTCAGGCCTGGAGGGAAGCTAAAATCATTCCGCTAACCAAGAAAAGTAAAGCCCACTTTACTGGCTCAAATAGCTGACCAATCAGCCTGTTACCAACCCTTAGTAAACTCCTGGGAAAAAATTGTGTTTGACCAGATACAATGCTATTTCACAGTGAACAAATTGACAACAGACTTTCAGCACACTTATAGGAAAGGACATTCAACAAGCACAACACTTACACAAATGACTGATGATTAGCTGGGAAAAATTGATGATAAAAAGATTGTAGGGGTTGTTTTGTTAGACTTCAGTGCGGCTTTTGACATTAGTCTGCTGCTGCTGGAAAAATGTATGTGTTATGGCTTTACACCCTCTGCTATAATGTGGATAAAGAGTTAATTGTCCAACAGAACACAGAGGGTGTTCTTTAATGGAAGCCTCTCAAATATCATCCAGTTAGAATCAGGAATTCCCCAGGGTAGCTGTTTAGGCCCTTTACTTTTTTCAATCTTTACTAATGACCTGCTACTGTTGTGAGGACCTTGAGTAAAGCCAGTGTGTCTATGTATGCGGATGACTCAACACTATTACACGTCAGCTACTACAGCGACTGAAATGACAGCAAAACTTAACAAAGAACTGCAGTTAGGTCCAGAATGTGTGGCAAGGAATAAATTAGTCCTAAATATTTCCAAAACTAAAAGCGTTGTATTTGGGACAAATCATTCACTAAACCCTAAACCTCAACTAAATCTCGTAATGAATAATGTGGAAATTGAGCAAGTTGAGGTGACTAAACTTCTTGGAGTAACCCTGGATTGTAAACTGTCATGGTCAAAACATATTGATACAACAGTAGCTAAAATGGGGAGAAGTCTGTCCATAATAAAGAGCTCCTCTGTCTTCTTAAGATTCTGACATTTCTCATCCAAATATTTATATATTCTTAATTCCATTCCTTTACTTTCAATTTGTGTGTATTGTTGTGAAATTGTTAGATATTACTTGTCAGATATTACTGCACTATTGGGAGCTAGGAACTCAAGCATTTCGCTGCACCAGCAATAACATCTGCTAAACACGTGTATGTGATCAATACAATTTGATTTGATGTCACAACACTATCAACAAGGCAGGTCCTACAGGCCATAGTTTTGTCGCACCTGGACTACTGTTCAGCAGTGTGGTCAAGGTGCCACAAAGAGAGACTTTGGAAAATTACAATAGTCTCAGAACAGGGCAGCACGGCTGGCCCTTAAAAGTACACGGAGAGCTAACATTAATGATATGCATGTGAATCTCTCCTGGTTCAAAGTGGAGGAGAGATTGACTTCATCACTACTTGTTTTTGAAAGAAGTGTTGACAAGCTGAATGTGACAATCTGTCTGTTTAAAATACAAGCACACAGCTCAGACACCCATGCATACCCCACAAGACATGCCACCAGAGGTCTCTTCACAGTCCCCAAGTCCAGAACAGACTATGGGAGGTGCACAGTACTACATTGAGCCATGACTACATGGAACTCTATTCCACATCAGGTAACTGATGCAAGCAGTCGAATCAGATTTTTAAAAAGCAGGTAAAAATACACCTTATGGAACAGCGGGGACTGTGAAGAGACACACACAAAGATACAGACACACGCACACGCTAGCACAAGCACTCTACACACACGTACATTGTAATATAGTTGTATGGTGGTATTATACATTTTGTATTGTAGATATGTAGTGGTGTGAACATGTTTTATGATGTACTGTTTTATATGATGTTTTATATGGAAGTGCTTTAATGTGTTTGGGCCCCAGGAAGAGTAGCTGTTGCCTTGGCAACAGCCAATGGGGATCCTTAATAAATACAAAAAGGAGAGGGAAAGCATTTCCCTACACTACACTCTCAATAACATTTGCTAACCATGTGCATGTGACCAATAAAATGTGATTTGATTTGAAAGTGAGGGGAGGTTGAAAAGACTGAGGGAGGTTTGAATCTATTGAAGTTAACAATAACAATGGAGAGGGTATGAAGAGGAAGACTGAGGGAGGTTTGAATCTATTGAAGTTAACAATAACAATGGAGAGGGTATGAAGAGGAAGACTGAGGACAAGTTCAAACAGAGTGAGGCGGATGCCAGTTCCACTCCTGGAGGTGAAGGGGTAGATGGTGTTGTGAGGATCTCGGAGCCAGAGACTTGCATTGATGGACATGGTTATTGATAAAGATAGGTTTGGTCCAGTGGGAGTGAGGGCGGAACCAGGCCTTTTGGCTGATTCACAGGTGGTTTCAGGTTGGGTGGAAAAGATGGTGGGTGCTATTGAGTCGGTGAAGGTAACCCGAAGTGGACTGGTGATGTTTGTTTGTGTTTATTCAGATCAGAGGGAGCAGGGCTCTCCGTGCGACGCAACTTGGGGAAAGACCTGTATCTTGCTTTACACTTAGTTACAGGGCACCATTAAAGGGAGGGGGTTCTGGGGTAGCGTTAGGTTTGGAGGTGGAACAATTGAAGTTGAAGATTCCTGGTGTTGGTGACGCTCGTCGTTTGGTGCGGTGAGCATGGTGAAACAGAGGAGTCACCGTCAGTCCTTTTGAGTTTTGAACACTGGAGGTTGGTGGCACCTTAATTGGGGAGGACGGGCTCGTGGTAATGGCTGGAGTGGAATACATCATATACATCAAACACATTTGTTTCCATGGTTTCCATGTGTTTGATGTCATTCCATTTGCTCTGTTCCAGACATTATGAGCCGTCCTCCCCTCAGACGCCTCCACTTGGTTTTGAGTCAGAGTCTCTACCCAACAAAGCCATGTTAGGATATATCAGGTCTCCTGCTAGAGCTTCTGTTCCAGATCCACTGCAGTGTTTCAGGTGCCACGTTTATGGCCATGTCACAGCGGTGTGAAGGACAGAGATTCCAAGATGTGGGAAGTGTGCAGGAGGGCAAAGGGAAAGAGGATTGTGTAATTTCGGTGGATAAAGTGGTGTGTGTTGACTGTAGGGGTGTCTATGATGCTGGGGATCGGAAGTGTCTGGTGTGAGAGAGGCAGATTGAGGTGGCTTTGAGTCAGAGTAGTGCAGACAGTGTCGTACGCGGAGGCAGTGAAGAAAGTAGAGGAGGAGGGGTCAAGGGTGAGGGATCCTGAGAGGATTCCAGTGAATAGTAGATATGTGCCAGAACAGAAGGATCGGCCAACGAGTGATCTATGCTTCAGTACGGTTGGCTTCTTAGTGTTCATAGCAATGGTTATCAACTGTACCGTGGAAATGGAACGTAAATCACAGAGAATAGATGTTGTGGTGGCAGCTACAGAGGATGTATTTGGATATACGAGATTTGACTTTGGGAAGAGATACAGGGTGTGTTGTCCTGTCCCCCCAAGGCCGCTGGCATGGTGCAGGAGCAGATAGGATCAAAGTAGTGGAATGTGGTAGTGGGTTTTTAATGAGTGTAGGGTTAAGTTGGTAAGGTAATTAAAATATATGTATATCTTTATTTATTTATAATATTTCCCGGTTCCTCTTTTCCCATTTTGTATCACAAAGTGTAATGGATCTATACTGTAGTTCCGTTGGGGGAGGTAAAGCCACATATTGGATACCAACCGCTGTTAAACCTCACAGAAGAAGAGGAGTCTTGTAGAGCAGCGTAGCCATGATAAAAAAGTCATTTTTGCACAACCTCGAGTGTACAATTAAACAATAAGGCCCGAGGAGGTGTGGTATATGGCCAATATTCCACGGCTAAGGGCTGTTCTTAAGCACGACGCAAAGAGGAGTGCCTGGACACAGCTCTTAGCCGTGGTATATTGGCCATATAACACACCTCCTCGGGCCTTATTGCTATTATAAACTGGTTACCAACATAATTAGAGCAGTAAAAATAAATGTTTAGTCATACCCGTGGTTTACGGTCTGATATAAAACGGCTTTCAGCCAATCAGCATTCAAGGCTCGAACCACCCAGTTTATAATTGCCTTTCTACAATGGGTCACCAATTAAATAAAAAACGTTATTTTGATAAATGTATTCATAGGTATTCTATTTCATCCCTCAACAAAAATATAGGCCCAGTCCCGACACATCTATGGTTGCTAGCCAAGCCGGCAGGCCGTTCATTCTGGTTAGGTAGACGGAGACGCGACCCAGTCGTTAAGTCTTTTTGTTCTGTATCTATGGACACGACCCAGTCGTTAAGTCTTTTTGTTCTGTATCTATGGACGCGACCCAGTCGTTAAGTCTTTTTGTTCTGTATCTATGGACGCGACCCAGTCGTTAAGTCTTTTTGTTCTGTATCTATGGACGCGACCCAGTCGTTAAGTCTTTTTTTTGTTCTGTATCTATCGGACGCGACCCAGTCGTTAAGTCTTTTGTTCTGTATCTACCCAGTCGGTCTTTTGTTCTGTATCTATGGACGCGACCCAGTCGTTAAGTCTTTTTGTTCTGTATCTATGGACGCGACCCAGTCGTTAAGTCTTTTGTTCTGTATCTATGGACGCGACCCAGTCGTTAAGTCTTTTTGTTCTGTATCTATGGACGCGACCCAGTCGTTAAGTCTTTTTTTTGTTCTGTATCTTTGGACGCAGTCGTTAACCCAGTCGTTAAGTCTTTTTGTTCTGTATCTATGGACGCGACCCAGTCGTTAAGTCTTTTTGTTCTGTATCTATGGACGCGACCCAGTCGTTAAGTCTTTTGTTCTGTATCTATGTTCTGTATCTATGGACGACGCGACCCAGTCGTTAAGTCTTTTGTTCTGTATCTATGGACGCGACCCAGTCGTTAAGTCTTTTTGTTCTGTATCTATGGACGCGACCCAGTCGTTAAGTCTTTTGTTCTGTATCTATGGACGCGACCCAGTCGTTAAGTCTTTTTGTTCTGTATCTATGGACGCGACCCAGTCGTTAAGTCTTTTTGTTCTGTATCTATGGACGCGACCCAGTCGTTAAGTCTTTTTGTTCTGTATCTATGGACGCGACCCAGTCGTTAAGTCTTTTTGTTCTGTATCTATGGACGCGACCCAGTCGTTAAGTCTTTTGTTCTGTATCTACGGACGCGACCCAGTCGTTAAGTCTTTTTTTTGTTCTGTATCTATCATGGACGCGACCCAGTCGTTAAGTCTTTTTGTTCTGTATCTATGGACGCGACCCAGTCGTTAAGTCTTTTTTTTGTTCTGTAGTCTTTTTGTTCTGTAACCCAGTCGTTAAGTCTTTTTGTTCTGTATCTATGGACGCGACGACCCAGTCGTTAAGTCTTTTTGTTCTGTATCTATGGTTCTGTATCTATGGACCCAGTCGTTAAGTCTTTTTGTTCTGTATCTATGGACGCGACCCAGTCGTTAAGTCTTTTTGTTCTGTATCTACGGACGCGACCCAGTCGTTAAGTCTTTTTGTTCTGTATCTATGGACGCGACCCAGTCGTTAAGTCTTTTTGTTCTGTATCTATGGACGTCGTTAAGTCTTTTTGTTCTGTATCTATGGTTACCCAGTCGTTAAGTCTTTTTGTTCTGTATCTATGGACGACGTGACCCAGTCGTTAAGTCTTTTTGTTCTGTATCTATGGAGTCGTTAAGTCTTTTGTTCTGTATCTACAGACCCAGTCGTTAAGTCTTTTGTTCTGTATCTATGGACGCGACCCAGTCGTTAAGTCTTTTTGTTCTGTATCTATGGACGCGACCCAGTCGTTAAGTCTTTTTGTTCTGTATCTATGGACGCGACCCAGTCGTTAAGTCTTTTTGTTCTGTATCTATGGACGCGACCCAGTCGTTAAGTCTTTTTGTTCTGTATCTATGGACGCGACCCAGTCGTTAAGTCTTTTTGTTCTGTATCTATGGACGCGACCCAGTCGTTAAGTCTTTTGTTCTGTATCTATGGACGCGACCCAGTCGTTAAGTTTTGTTCTGTATCTATGGACGCGACCCAGTTCTGTTAAGTCGTTAAGTTTTGTTCTGTATCTATGGACGCGACCCAGTCGTTAAGTCTTTTTGTTCTGTATCTATGGACGCGACCCAGTCGTTAAGTCTTTTTGTTCTGTATCTACGGACGCGACCCAGTCGTTAAGTCTTTTTGTTCTGTATCTATGGACGCGACCCATTCGTGTTCTAAATGTGCCATTGTCTTACTGGCTGGCAGCGTTCTTATCCCTGGCTTGCTAGCTAGCCAACTACGGCTAACTTCCAGTCACATTAAACAGTGAAGCCAAAATAACATGGCGTTTAACCTGTTTTTATATTGACACTTCTTAGCAAATATCCATAAAAATGATGCTGATTCATGATTTCGACTGGCCGAGAAAAGATGTCCGTCTCATCCTGACATGTTAATTCATTCTCAATAGGATAGTGGAGATCGAATTTCAATATCGAAACAATGTTGCAAATGTCCAGAGATAGACAGAAACGTTTGTAGAACCCCCCCCCCCTGTTGTTGCAAACCAAATGTTAGGCTAGAAGCATGGGGATATAATGTCTAGATGCTTTTTATAGTAGACATCAAGTTAATGAAATGGTTGATGGGACACTGGATGCGCAGGCATTTCTCATAGGCTGACCCATACTAAACTGTTTTTTTTTTTGCGTGGCTTAGAACGCGTCTCAACCAATCACAATGCCTGCTTTTTGTTATTGTATAACCACCAAGAAGCTCTTCCCCTACAGTCCTACAGCTCTTACCACAGTCAGGGTTGCCATGGATTCTAGAGCCCATAATTTCTCCTCCGTGCTGGTCAACACACCAACACTCTCCCATGCTCTGGTCACACTGCAGCTGCCTGTAGTAGCCGTCCTCATCACAGCTGGGGATGTACATGCCTGCAAAAACACACACACACACACTGTGTTGTTAAATATGTATGCACTGTGCAGCGGAGCTCTCTGCGCTGACTCACACCGGTGGAAGAGATAAGTGGTGCATAAATGAAAAAACATCAGCACAGCTTGTAGACCTGTGAGGAGACTCAGTCCGGAAAGGAAGGAGAGGTAACAGAGGAGGAGCTGTCTGCGGAGGAGCTGTCTGAATGCCAGAGAGAGAAAGAGAGACAAGGTGAGAGAGAGGGTAGAAGAGAGGGAGAAAGACAGAGAGGGGGATAGAAAGAGAGATGAGAAAGAGAGAGGGAAAAATAGAGGGAGACAGAGAAATAGAGAGGGGAAGAGAGAGAGACAGAAAAAACAGGGAGGCGAGAGAGTGAGAGAGACAGAGAGGGACAGAAAAAACAGGGAGGCGAGAGAGAGTCAGAGAGAGAGAGACAGAGAGAGAGACAGAAAAAACAGGGAGGCAAGAGAGTGAGAGAGACAGAGAGGGACAGAAAAAACAGGGAGAGACGAGAGAGAGAGACAGAGAGAGGGACAGAAAAAACAGGGAGAGACGAGAGAGAGACAGAGAGAGAGAGACAGAGAGAGTAGTAGTATCAGTAATATTTATTAGGATCCCCAGTGAGCTGCTGCTGAGGCAGGGTCTGCTCTTCCTGGGATCCAAACAGGAGACAACACATAAAACCCACAGCACTACATTACAGTATATTCATTTAGCAGACGTTCCCATCCAGAGAGACCCACAGCGCATTCATCTCAAGATAGCCAGGTGACAGAACCAGGCATCACATAATACAAGGTCCATCAAAATGTGTTTGTCTCAGAGAGACGGGACTCAGGTCTGCTTTATTGAGCCTTTATTCAAGATGCATTAATATATCTATTATTTATCTATATATTTATATCTATATATTTATATCTATATATTTACTCAGGCATGTCTCTCTATTTTTTATTTTTTAAATTTTATTTCACCTTTATTTAACCAGGTAGGCAAGTTGAGAACAAGTTCTCATTTACAACTGCGACCTGGCCAAGATAAAGCAAAGCAGTTCGACACATACATCAACACAGAGTTACACATGGAGTAAAACAAACATACAGTCAATAATACAGTAGAAACAAGTCTATATACGATGTGAGCAAATGAGGTGAGATAAGGGAGGTAAAGGCAAAAAAATAAAATAAATAGTGTGATAGTGTCATTTTAATCTATATATTTACTCAGGCATGTCTCTCTATGCTGTGATAGTGTCATGTTAATCTATATATTTACTCAGGCATGTCTCTCTATGCTGTGATAGTGTCATGTTAATCTATATATTTACTCAGGCATGTCTCTCTCTGCCGTGATAGTGTCATTTTAATCTATATATTTACTCAGGCATGTCTCTCTATGCTGTGATAGTGTCATTTTAATCTATATATTTACTCAGGCATGTCTCTCTCTGCCGTGATAGTGTCATTTTAATCTATATATTTACTCAGGCATGTCTCTCTCTGCCGTGATAGTGTCATTTTAATCTATATATTTACTCATGTACAGTTGAAGTCGGAAGTTTAAATACACTTAGGTTGGAGTCATTAAAACTCATTTCTCAACCACTCTACAAATTTCTTGTTAAAAAACTCTAGTTTTGGCAAGTTGATTAGGACAAGTCATTTTTCTAACAATTGTTTGCAGACTCATTTCTCAACCACTCTACAAATTTCTTGTTAAAAAACTCTAGTTTTGGCAAGTTGATTAGGACAAGTCATTTTTCTAACAATTGTTTGCAGACAGATTATTTCACTTATAATTCACTGTATCACAATTCCAGTGGGTCAGAAGTTTACATACACTAAGCTGACTGTGCCAGCTTAGAAAATTCCAGAAAATTATGTCATGGCTTTAGAAGCTTCTGATAGGCTAATTGACATAATTTGCGTCAATTGGAGGTGTAGCTGTGGATGTATTTCAAGGCCTACCTTCAAATTCAGTGTCTCTTTGCTTGACATCATGGGAAAATCTAAAGAAATCAGTCAAGACCTTAGAATATTTTTTGTAGACCTCCCCAAGTCTGGCTCATCCTTGGGAGCAATTTCCAAATGCCTGAAGGTACCACGTTCATCTGTACAAACAATAGTACGCAAGTATAAACACCATGGGACCACGCAGCCGTCATACCGCTCAGGAAGGAGACGCCTTCTGTCTCCTAGAGATGAGCGTACTTTGGTGTGAAAAGTGCAAATCAATCCCAGAACAACAGCAAAGGACCTTGTGAAGATGCTGAAGGAAACAGGTACTAAAGTATCTATATTCACAGTAAAACAAGTCCTATATCAACATAACCTGAAAGGCCGCTCAGCGAGGAAGAAGCCACTGCTCCAAAACCGCCATAAAAATGCCAGACTACGGTTTGCAAATGCACATGGGGAGAAAGATCGTACTTTTTGGAGAAATGTCCGCTGGTCTGATGAAACAAAAATAGAACTGTTTGGCCATAATGACCATCGTTATGTTTGGAGGAAAAGGGAGAGGCTTGCAAGCCGAAGAACACCATCCCAACCGTGAAGCACCCGGGTGGCAGCATCATGTTGTGGGGGTGCTTTGCTGCAGGAGGGCCTGGTGCACTTCTCAAAATAGATGGCATCATGACAAAGTTATATTATGTGGATATATTGAAGCAACATCTCAAGACATCAGTCAGGAAGTTAAAGCTTGGGTCGCAAATGAGTCTTCCAAATGGACAATGACCCCAAGCATACTTCCAAAGTTGTGGCAAAAAGGACAACAAAGTCAAGGTATTGGAGTGGCCATCACAAAGCCCTGACCTCAAGCCTATAGAACATTTGTGGGCAGAACTGAAAAAGCGTGTGTGAGCAAGGAGGCCTACAAACGTGACTCAGTTACACCAGCTCTGTCAGGAGGAATGGGCCAAAATTCACCCAACTTATTGTGGGAAGCTTCTGGAAGGCTACCCGAAACATTTGACCCAAGCTAAACAATTTAAAGGCAATGCTACCAAATACTAATTGAGTGTATGTAAACTTCTGACTCACTGGGAATGTGATGAAAGAAATAAAAGCTGAAATAAATCATTATCTTGTCACGCCCTGACCATAGAGAGCCTTTTTATTCTCTATTTTGTGTGTGACTAGGGTGGGTGATCTAGTGTGTTAATTTCTACGTTGGCCTGGTATGGTTTCCAATCAGAGGCAGCTGTTTAGCGTTGTCTCTGATTGGGGATCATATTTAGGCAGCCATTTCCCTACTGTGTTTTGTGGGATCTCGTTTCTGTGTAGTTGCCTGTGAGCACTGCATGAGCGTCACGTGTCGCGTTATTGTTTTTTGTGCGTTTGACTTATCAATAAAATATGTCGAACCGATGTCACGCTGTTCTTTGCTCTGAATGTTCCTATGACGATCGTGACATATTTCTACTATTATTCTGACATTTCACATTCTTAAAATAAAGTGGTGATCCTAACTGACCTAAAACAGGGATTTTTTTACTAGGATTAAATGTCAGGAATTGAGTTTAAATGTATTTGGCTAGGGTGTATGTAAACTTTCGACTTCAACTTTATGTCTATGTCCTGATAGTGTCATGTTAAAATGGTTGACAGTCCTGTGACAGTTCCCCCTGTTTCAGCCTCCTCCCTTCAGACCAACTGTCAAACACAACTGCCATTTTACATAAACACTGTAGCGAGTGGGCGGAGTTACAAATGCCCCCCAAAATAAAGAGACGAGACAAGGAATAAGACATTTCAAGTCCCAATGGGGAACTAACTTTAAACTTGTCTTCAAATATTTAAAGCCTGTTTTTGGTTTGGTTCCTCCTTATCCTCAGTTGGTACCCATTCTGCACCATACTTTAACATACTAACCATATCCCACATACTGCACCATACTGGAACATACTGCACCATACCCCACCACACTGCACCATACCCCAACATACTGCACCATACCCCAACATACTGCACCATACCCCATCATACTGCACCATACTGTAACATACTGCACCATACCCCACCATACCCCAACATACTGCACCATACCCCACCATACTGCACCATACCCCATCATACTGCACCATACCCCACCATACTGCACCATGCCCCAACATACTGCACCATACTGCACCACACCCCATCATACTGCACCATACTGTAACATACTGCACCATACTGCAACATACTGCACCATACCCCACCATACTGCACCATACCCCAACATACTGCACCATACTGTACCATACTGCACCATACCCCAACATACTGCACCATACTGCACCATACCCCAACATACTGCACCATACTGCACCATACCTCACCATACTCTAACATACTGCACCATACCCCAACATACCGCATCATACCCCACCATACTGCACCATACCCACCATACTGTACCATACCCCAACATACCATACCCCACCATACTGCACCATACCCCAACATACTGCACCGCACCTCATCATACTGCACCATACCCAACATACTGCACCATACTGTAACATACTGCACCATACCCTACCATACTGCACCATACTGCACCATACCCCACCATACTGCACCATACCCCACCATACTGCACCATACCCCAACATACTGCACCACACCTCATCATACTGCACCATACCCCATCATACTGCACCATACCCCACCATACCCCACCATACTGCACCATACCCCACCATACTGCACCATACCCCAACATAATGCAACATATTGTACCATACCCAACATACTGTATCATACTGCACCATACTGCACCATATCCCAACATACTGCACCATACTGCACCACTCTGCTGTAGGAGCATTAGGTATCCTTGAGCAGAGGAGTAAAATCATAATCAGAGGAGAGGAGGAGTGAGAGGAGGGAGGGAGGGAGGGAGAGGAGGAGTGAGGGGAGAAGGGAGGGAGAGGAGGAGGAAGGGAGGAGGGAGGGAGGGGAGGGAGGAGGGAGGAGGGGTGAGAGGAGGGAGGGAGGGGAGGGAGGGAGGGAGGGAGGGAGGGAGGGAGGGGAGGGAGGGAGAGAGGAAGGAGGGAGGGAGGGAGGGAGGGGGAGAGGATGGAGAGAAGGAGGAGGAGGAGGGAGAGGGAGGGGAGGGAGGGGAGGGAGGGAGGGAGGGAGAGGAGGGAGGAGAGGAGGAGGGAGGGAGGGAGGGAGGAGGAGGGAGGGAGGGAGGGAGGGAGGGAGGGGGGGAGGGAGGGAGGGAGGGAGGGAGGGAGGGGAGGAGGGAGGGAGGGAGGGAGGGGAGGGGGAGGGGAGGGAGGGAGGGAGGGAGGGAGGGAGGGAGGGAGGGAGGAGAGGAGGGAGGAGGAGGGAGGGAGGGAGGGAGGGAGGGAGGGAGGGAGGAGGGAGGAGAGGAGGGAGGGAGGGAGGGAGGGGGAGGGAGGGGGAGGGAGGGAGGGAGGGAGGGAGGGAGGGAGGGAGGGAGAGGAGGAGGAGAGGAGGAGGAGGGAGGGAGGAGGGAGGAGAGGAGGAGAGGAGGGAGTGAGAGGAGGGAGGAGGAGGGTGGGGAGGGAGGAAGAGGAGGGAGGGAGAGGAGGAGAGGGAGTGAGGAGGGAGGGAGGGAGGGAGGGAGGGAGGGAGGGAGGGAGGAGGGAGGGAGGGAGGGAGGGAGGGAGGGGGAGGGAGGGAGGGAGGGAGGGAGGGAGGGAGGGAGGGAGGGAGGAGGAGGGAGGGAGGAGGGAGGGATAAGGGAGGAGGGTGTTTCTGGAGGGAGGAGGCACCTTGGGAGGGAGGGAGGGAGGGAGGGAGGAGGGAGGGAGGGAGGGGAGGGAGGGAGGGAGGGAGGGAGGGAGGGAGGGAGGGAGGAGGAGAGGAGGGAGGGAGGGAGAGCTCTCTTTTGTCTTTCCGGAGGGAGGGAGGGAGGGAGGGAGGGAGGGGAGGAGAGGAGGAGGGAGAGGAGAGGGAGGGAGGGAGGGAGGGAGGGAGGGGAGAGGAGGGGGAGGGAGGGAGGGAGGGAGGGAGGGAGGGAGGGAGAGGAGGGAGGGAGGGAAGGAGGGAGAGGAGGGAGGAAATGAATAAGGCAGTAGCTGTGTTTCTGAAAGAGGAGCACCTTGTCAAGCGGATGGTGTTACTCTAAATGATGTTTTTTTGCTAATCACGCAGCTTCTCTCCCCGGATACCAGGGTTACTTTATCCAACGTGCCAACGTTCATTCCCGATGGCAACCTGGTGTGAGAGCTCTCTTTTTGTCTTTCCTGTAACGTGAGAGCTCTCTGTTTGTCTTTCCTGTAACGTGAGAGCTCTCTTTTTGTCTTTCCTGTAACGTGAGAGCTCTCTTTTTGTCTTTCCTGTAACGTGAGAGCTCTCTTTTTGTCTTTCCTGTAACGTGAGAGCTCTCTGTTTGTGTTTCCTGTAACGTGAGAGCTCTCTGTTTAACGTGAGAGCTCTCTGTTTGTGTTTCCTGTAACGTGAGAGCTCTTTCTGTTTGTCTTTCCCTTAACGTGAGAGCTCTCTTTTTGTCTTTCCCTTAACGTGAGAGCTCTCTGTTTGTCTTTCCTGTAACGTGAGAGCTCTCTTTTTGTCTTTCCTGTAACGTGAGAGCTCTCTTTTTGTCTTTCCTGTAACGTGAGAGCTCTCTTTTTGTGTTTCCTGTAACGTGAGAGCTCTCTTTTTGTCTTTCCCTTAACGTGAGAGCTCTCTTTTTGTCTTTCCCTTAACGTGAGAGCTCTCTTTTTGTCTTTCCCTTAACGTGAGAGCTCTCTGTTTGTGTTTCCTGTAACGTGAGAGCTCTCGCACCAGGTTGCCATTGGGAATGAACGTTGGCACGTTGGATAAAGTAACCCTGGTACAGTTATTGTTAAAACCCACGACTGAAACATGTTACTGCTTGTAAAAGGTATCTGGCATCAAGTGAGGTATGAGGTGAAAGTCTACATGGTTAATGTGACTACAGGGGAGGTATGAGGTGAAAGTCTACATGGTTAATGTGACTACAGGGGAGGTATGAGGTGAAAGTCTACATGGTTAATGTGACTACAGGGGAGGTATGAGGTGAAAGTCTACATGGTTAATGTGACTACAGGGGAGGTATGAGGTGAAAGTCTACATGGTTAATGTGACTACAGGGGAGGTATGAGGTGAAAGTCTACATGGTTAATGTGACTACAGGGGAGGTATGAGGTGAAAGTCTACATGGTTAATGTGACTACAGGGGAGGTATGAGGTGAAAGTCTACATGGTTAATGTGACTACAGGAAAGAGGTATGAGGTGAAAGTCTACATGGTTAATGTGACTACAGGTGAGGTATGAGGTGAAAGTCTACATGGTTAATGTGACTACAGGGGAGGTATGAGGTGAAAGTCTACATGGTTAATGTGACTACAGGGGAGGTATGAGGTGAAAGTCTACATGGTTAATGTGACTACAGGTGAGGTATGAGGTGAAAGTCTACATGGTTAATGTGACTACAGGGAGGTATGAGGTGAAAGTCTACATGGTTAATGTGACTACAGTCTGAAGTGTTTTGATTGTGGGGAGATTGGAGATAAGCGGCAGGCATGCAGGGCGTGAGAGGAGGGAGGGAGGGAGGGGTGATGGGTGATGTGCCCAGTGTAATTACAGACACGCAGGGTGATGTGCCCAGTGTAATTACAGACACGCAGGGTGATGTGCCCAGTGTAATTACAGACACGCAGGGTGATGTGCCCAGTGTAATTACAGACACGCAGGGTGATGTGCCCAGTGTAATTACAGACACACAGGGTGATGTGCCCAGTGTAATTACAGACACGCAGGGTGATGTGCCCAGTGTAATTTACAGACATGCAGGGTGATGTGCCCAGTGTAATTTACAGACATGCAGGGTGATGTGCCCAGTGTAATTACAGACACGCAGGGTGATGTGCCCAGTGTAATTACAGACATGCAGGGTGATGTGCCCAGTGTAATTACAGACACGCAGGGTGATGTTCCCAGTGTAATTACAGACACGCAGGGTTATGTTCCCAGTGTAATTACAGACACGCAGGGTGATGGTAGGGAGGAGTTAGAGGCGGTTGCGGGGAGCCGAGGTGGCTCCGGATTCCATGGAGCTGACCAATGAGGATGGAGGAATGCAGGAAGAGATTGATACACTGTCAGATATCCCCACCAATGTAGATGTAGAATCTCAGGGTGAGTCTCAGTCAGGTTCACTGTACAAATGACAGCAGGTTGCTGATTTTCAATTGATAATATGATGACTATCTCCCTGTAGCACTCACTTCTGTCATCATGATGTGCTTTGAGAGGCTAGTTAAGGATCATATCACCTCTGCAGCAGGAGGTGGAGGGGGTCCGTACTGCAGCAGGAGGTGGAGGGGGTGATACACTGCAGATATCCCCACCAGGAGGTGGAGGGGGTCCGTCAGGTTACTGCAGCAGGAGGTGGAGCAGGGGGTCCAATTGTACTGCAGCAGGAGGTGGAAGGGGGTCCGTACTACAGCAGGAGGTGGTCTGTGCTGCAGCAGGAGGTGGAGGGGGTCCGTACTACAGCAGGAGGTGGAGGGGGTCCGTACTACAGCAGGAGGTGGAGGGGGTCTGTACTACAGCAGGAGGTGTAGGGGGTCCGTGCAGACAGCAGGAGGTAGAGGGGGTCCGTACTACAACAGGAGGTAGAGGGGGTCTGTGCTACAGCAGGAGGTGGAGGGGGTCCGAGCTACAGCAGGAGGTGGAGGGGGTCCGTGCTACAGCAGGAGGTAGAGGGGGTCCGTACTACAGCAGGAGGTGGAGGGGGTCCGTGCTACAGCAGGAGGTGGAGGGGGTCCGTGCTACAGCAGGAGGTGGAGGGGGTCCGTGCTACAGCAGGAGGTAGAGGGGGTCCGTACTACAGCAGGAGGTGGAGGGGGTCCGTGCTACAGCAGGAGGTGGAGGGGGTCCGTGCTACAGCAGGAGGTGGAGGGGGGGTCCGTACTACAGCAGGAGGTGGATGGGGTCCGTACTACAACAGCAGGAGGTGGAGGGGGTCCGTGCTACAGCAGGAGGTGTAGGGGGTCCGTGCTACAGCAGGAGGTGGAGGGGGTCCGTGCTACAGCAGGAGGTGGAGGGGGTCCATGCTACAACAGGAGGTGGAGGGGGTCCGTGCTACAACAGGAGGTGGAGGGGGTCCGTGCTACAGCAGGAGGTGGAGGGGGTCCGTGCTACAGCAGGAGGTGGAGGGGGTCCGTGCTACAGCAGGAGGTGGAGGGGGTCCGTGCTACAGCAGGAGGTGGAGGGGGTCCGTGCTACACTACCGGGCTCGTTCAGAGAGCTGCCGAGGAGGAGGCAGAGACTGGACCGTCTAATGACACTGACCTGCCTCCTTTCACCATTGCTGCCACTGCAGAGGAACACCAGGAGGGTGAGGAAATGATCCTATCATTCAAGACTTCAGAGCTGGGGGCCTTTTCCACAGCCAGCTAAAAGGCTCTGTACACAGTGTCTGTGAAGATGGCTCAGGAAGACCATCTGCATGGGCTGAGGGCAACGAACGGTCTGGTAGGGGAGGTTGGGACCAGGTTCTTCTCTGAGAGGATGTTGGCGTGTCTGTTCTGTGGGGAAGGGGTGTCTGTTCTGTGGGGAAGGGGTGTCTGTTCTGTGGGGAAGGGGTGTCTGTTCTGTGGGGGGGGGGTGTCTGTTCTGTGAGGAGGGGGTGTCTGTTCTGTGGGGGGGGTGTCTGTTCTGTGGGGGGGTGTCTGTTCTGTGAGGAGGGGGTGGGGGGGGGTGTCTGTTCTGTGGGGAGGGGGTGTCTGTTCTGTGGGGGGGTGTCTGTTCTGTGGGGAGGGGTTGTCTGTTCTGTGGGGAGGGGTGTCTGTTCTGTGGGGAGGGGTTGTCTGTTCTGTGAGGAGGGGGTGTCTGTTCTGTGGGGAGGGGGTGTCTGTTCTGTGAGGAGGGGGTGTCTGTTCTGTGGGGAGGGGATGTCTGTTCTGTGAGGAGGGGTTGTCTGTTCTGTGGGGAGGGGATGTCTGTTCTGTGAGGAGGGGGTGTCTGTTCTGTGGGGAGGGGATGTCTGTTCTGTGAGGAGGGGGTGTCTGTTCTGTGGGGGGGGTTTCTGTTCTGTGGTGAGGGGGATGTCTGTTCTGTGAGGAGGGGGTGTTGGGTCAGACCAGAATGGCAGTGTGGAAGACCAGGAAACATGAGATGCAGGGGAGGGTGTACGGAGCCCAGAGCTGTGCTGCTGGA